>NC_135081.1:18342500-18447500 GCF_051107435.1 Chaetodon auriga
TCAGGGATGAATGCCATTATAAAGCCTTGGTTTCATTAATCACACTTCTTTGCATAGACTTGTCTATATTATACACTTTATATAGTTTACAAAATATCCAGACAAATTAGATAGACAAACAAATGGGACAGTGAAGAGAGATAAGTGGAAGTAAACAGGATGTGGCATAGATTGTCCAAGGACATCGCCTATGGATAAAATGTATTTTGGTATTTATTACAATTATTAATGGTCCACAGTGGTTTTCAATACACATATATGTGAAACATCATAAATTTGAATTTGGGTTCATGCCCTTAACACCTGTTTTCTTGACCTCAACAGATTATGCATCTGTAAACACGCATATTAGAGATTATATATCTGATGTAAAGTTCTTATAATAATGATCCATTTAAATGTACACTTTTGTGGCATAATTATAAGTAGGATATGACCTGTTCTTAACTATTTTGAACAAGATCTTGAATAATTAGCTGGCATTTTTGTCTCTAGACTTAAAGATTGACTAATTTTGAATAAGATATTTATCTACTCAATGTCCTGTGTGTTTTCAAGAAATGATAAAGCCTGAAGATATAATATTCCTATGGTATAATAGGCCTATAAGGCATCAGCCATTATGCAGCCTGTGGACAAGTTATCAGCCTCCCACTGAGACTGTGCATCTTTTGATAAAAGCGGACAGAGGGCTGTGAAAGTGGCATATTCTCAGAATATGCGACGTTTGTGGAAGAGGATCCCCCTTTAACCACACGGTGAATCCGCTGTGAGCCCTAGACAGCCGCCCGTGAGCCCCGCTCGTGCTACCCGGAAATATTACAAGGGCCGGAAAGGACCAATGTTAAGAGAGCACACGTCACTCACTTTTACCCAAAAATATTACTACCGACCACCCAAATTTTTCTCGGCCGTCGAAACCTTCAGCAAAAGCTGTCTTTCGGCGCAAACTGTCGTAATCAAATGGCAAGGAGGCGGCTGCGGTATCCGTCGGCGTTGATTTCTGTGGGGAACGGTGTAAGCTTTCACCCAGCTCAGCATCAGTGAAAATGGCTCTGGCTAACGACTGGAAAACAGCACGCAGAAATGGAAGCGGACGATAGCTAGCCAGGCAGTTAGAAGAAGGCGTGACAGGCCTCATCCATCTGCAACTGTGCTCTGCAACTGGATGCGTAGGTAAACATTTGCCGAATATAGGTTACGCAGATGTATACGCTAACGCTAGCATCATAATGTTAACGGTAGTCGGCGTGCTTTTAATATTGTGGTTTGGGACGACGGCTAACGTTAGCAACAGCGGTTGTGTGGTTTTCTAGACTGCGTGTGGCACCGAATGGCTAAGCACGCCGAGCCCGTGTAAAATATGATGCTAAGGAGAACCGTGAAGTTTTTCATGCAAGCGCGTCCAGTGTTTTCCTTTTTTTTCTCCTAATGCGAGCCAATACTATTGCAGGATGCTACCTCAAGTGCATCCGTTATTACTTGCGCCCGTACGGTTCTGCTAATGTTTACTTTGTGCAGCGAGTGTGATGGTGATGTTAATTTGAGCATTTCTGCCCTTCTCCACAGGATTGGTGATTTACATTAAAATGAGAGGCAGTCAGATATGCGATAGATGATCTTCCCTCATCTGCCAGGGGAGCTCACTCCCCGCTACGTTCATCGCATCGATTAGAGGAAACGGTAAGAATTTGCGAGGTGAGCAAAACGAGATTCAAAGAGAGTGAATCTGTCGGAGCCAGGGTACTTTGAGCTTTTTCAGAAGTCGAGTAAAGCGAATTTTTTAACTTCATTTATCTTTACACAGTTTAGGAGTTATCCATAGCGCAACAGTTACATTTCCTATTCGTTTTTTTTTAGATATGAGAAGTGTGTTTAAGTGTGTTTATGTGAATTATATTGATTTATTCTTTTATTGTTTTTAGTTTGCCTTAGTTAAAATTCAACTTTATTGACACTGCAAATAGTGAGTGCAAGTACAATAAACAACAGTTCAGTATTAGAGCAGATCGTGCCAACAGTAACACAGTGCTCTATATATAAATAAAAATGATTCAGTGTACAGGATGAATTATAATAATCATAAAGTATGTGCATTATGAATGGATTTAATCTGATATCTACAGGTTGGTCATCCTCATGTCCTACCTTAAGGTGCTACACAGCACCTGCTACTGTGTAATTACACCCATTATTCTTTACTCATGTGACGGCCCACCAGTTCCTTTTAGAACATTTAAGAAAGATAAGACAATTCCATGTACAGTATTTTTACATTTTATGGACTTTTTTAAGGCTACAGGTGAGTCCAACAGTTGTTTAATGCACTAAATACTTGTCTGCCTTTGTGACTATCTGGTAATAAACAAAAAACAAATTAAAAAAGTTGATGGTGCAAGTATGGTGAACTGTGGGGCTAGAAAATGTGTTCACCAAAGTTCTAAAGGGATTGAATGTAAATAATTGACATTTTTTTGCAGGACAGGTTGACCTGCATTTGAAAACATTTAGTGCTGCTCTCTCTGTGCAGTTTCACACTAATGACTTGTGAATACTTTCATGTCAACAAGGAAAACCTGGATTAGGGACAGCAATTTAAGGTATGCAGAAATCTGACTTAAAAGAGGCTCTTAAGATCGAATAACAAATAAACTGAACGGAAGTTATCAGATACTTGATTAGTGTGTATCATCAACCCATTTTAATGATGGGCAGGTTGTGAAATCCTTGTGGTAATAAATTGAAGTCATAATTAGCAGAATAGTGACAGCACAAGTGGTAAAATGTTGCATTGATGTCAAATAATCAGTTACATACAGACACCTGCATTTAACCAAACGCAACACATCTGCTGGTTAATGTGGTTTTTCATTCTGCCACACCCCTCTGTAGCTGCTTTGTACCTCTTCCTCAATAAACATTTGGTACTTGCAGAAATGGCCATAAGAACTGTATTCACACTATAGATCTCATCTGAAACGACAAAATCCAGTGCGAGGTACATCACAGAAGTTCGACAGCATGCAAGGGTTAAAGGGGTTGGTAAGCCTGTGTAATATTGTAACAAATTGGGTCACTATCTCCAAAGTAGCTTTGTTAAATAGTCAACATCCTCCTTTTACTACTAAGTGACCTTTATGGCAAAGGCCTGTTATGAACAGCCACATGTGGAGACAATAAGAATGTTGAAGAAAACTTTTGCCTGCTTAGTAAATAAGACCATACTTAATGATAAAAAGACATGTCAGTCATGCAACAAATCTGGTTGTGCTGCAATCCAGCAGAACCACATTAAGGTAAGTTATTACAAAATACAAGATATTTCCTGTGTGTATTCCACCAAATGTTCAGTATTTTCAGTGTAACTAATGATTTAATTGTACATTGGTCACATTTCTTGCTTCGTTTTACATTTATGCTTTTTTGATAGTGACAGATGAAGAGGCAGACAGGAAATAGGGAGAGGGAGGGAGAGAGAGTGAGAGAGACAGAGACAGACAGAGAGAGAGGAGTATGACATCCCACAAGCGTCGCCAGGTAGAATCGAACCGGCGACCATGTGGCCACATGGCATACACTGTAACCATTTGATAACCAAGGCGCTCCGGTCACATTTCTCACTGAAACTGAGGGTCTAATTGGCTCACAATATAATAACGGTAGGTAAATTGTGGCATAATTAAAAAACTGAGAGAGCTGAAATATATCAATTACGTATTTGTGATATAAAATGTACCATATTTGTGGTAGACAAAGGATAGTATTCTGCTAAACTTAACATATCTTATCACTTGCATACTTTCTCCAGTAAGTATTGTGACTTGATAATTACAATACTGAATGAATATGAATGATTATTTTCCCTTGTGTGGGTCATGGATATAAATCTCTCTCTTTGTGATGTCACAGAACAGACTTAGTTTCCTACATAGTAGGTTCACCTTAATGGACGGGGTGCTTTGTTAGAGGTTAAATGATCAAGAGACAGTAAGTAGCATTTTACTGAAGACTTTACTCCAGTTCCCCACTATGACTTTCATCCCCTTTTGAATTTTGTTCTTTTCAGCTGTAGGAACTTCTTGGCTGAACACGGATGAGGAATCTTGCTTAGATGAAGGAAAATGTCAACACATTAACTGTCAAAGGAAACAAGAAGAAGCCATTTGAACTGCTTCTCAATAAAAACTATTGCAAGCAATTTTGAAATTAGGTGGAAGACACTTTTACCCTTTGATCATAAACTCACGTTCCTGGCTACCCCACTCATTTTGGAAGTAGAGTGTGGGCAGTGGATGATCAACAGGGAGTAGCAGCACCAGAAGTAAGCTATCTGGAGAGACTATCTTTAGATTTGAGACATTTCAATAGTTCTGGAAAAGTAGTATCGTAACTTCACCCTTAGGGTAAAGTTTGTCTTTCACCAGTGACTGGTGGGATTATTGTTGCCGCTCCTAGCGCTGGAGGTTTGGCCCCTGCACCCCCATGTGCCAGTGAGTGGGAAATGTTCCAATTTGGAAAATACAATCTGGACATTATAGAGATGTTAAGTGGGCACCAGGCCCACCAGTTTAAAGGCCTTGGTTTAGATCGACAACTACAACATCAACAGCAAGTGCAACTTCATCAGCATCAACTCCAGCAGCAGCAGCAGCAGCAGGCTGAATCTTCTGGAGCTCTTCTGTCTGGACTTGGCTTGGGCCCCCTGCAGGGGTCTAGAGGTAACGCCTTTTCTGATTCTGCCTCCATTTTTGCCAAGATGAGTGCCCCTCCTCCCCCACCTTTACAACAACAGCCTTCCTCATCTCAGAGCTCTCGTTCAAAGTCAAGCAAGATGAGCAGCAGCAGCTCAAGCCATTCTTCAGGCTACCCGCAGTTCCTGCGCTCTTTCCACCCGTCTGAGGCAGCACTAGCACAGGAGCAGTTACACCCAGGTGTAGGTCGCTTTGAGCACTTTGCTGGGGGAAGTAGCAGTAGTGGGAGTGCTGGGGGATTAGGAGGATTAGTAACATCAGCACCTCCACCCCCTCCTCCTCTGCATCCTGGCCTCTCTGTCCCCCAAGCATCATCTGGTCCCTCCTCCTCTTCTCCTTCCCCTTCAACCTCTGTGGCCACCTCTAATAACCCTCCTAGCAGCAGTGCAGTCAGCTCACTGGGACACCAGTTGGTTGGGGCCCAGTCTGATGCACGGAGTCTTCACCAACAATTTAGTTGCATGTTAGCTGCTAATCAGTATTTCCTTTCTGGTGTGCCTGCTAATGCTAGTTTAGAGCAATTTCTTGTTCAACAGGGAACCCATAACCACTTAGGGATTGGTTTAAGTCAGACAGGTGGGGAGCCTAGTTCTAGTCTTGCTTCGCCTCCTGCTTTGCATTCATCTCACTCACATGGCCACTCCACTCCCCAGCCACAGCAGGGTCCACAGCAGCCTCCCCAGCAGCAACAGCTTTCTGCTCACACCCTTTCTCATCCTCACTCTCATTCTCATCCTCACCACCCGCTCCACCCAGGCTCCCAGCCCTCATCGCTGGGTGGCTTTGACTTCCAGGGCATTCCTGTACTCTCATCAAATCAGATAGCTTCTCTGATGCAGCAGGAAGCAGGTTTGCCCCTCCCCTTGCCACTTCATTTGTCTTTATCTAAGGACGATGGTAAAGGGGAAAGCAGTGGAGGTGGCAGTAGTAGTAGCAGTAACAGTAGCAGTAGGAGGAAGAAAGCGATGGCTGGCTATTTGCCACAGAGAAAATCTGATAGCACGAGTAATAGCAGCACCAGCCATGGCCACGGCAGCCATAGTGGTAATCCCAGCACTACTAGTAATGGCGGAGGGCTTAGTCATGGTCAGCCCCCAGCTTTAATTGGGAGTGGGGTTGGTATGTCAAATATGGGTGGAGACCCATCATCCCTTCTTGCCTCATCATCTTCATCCTCATCTGTAGTTTCTTCCTCCTCCTCCTCTGCTCCCTCTTCCACTGCTGCCTCAGTACTGGTTACTAATGATTCTCACCTTTCTAAATCTGATAACCAGAGCTCAATGCAACCCAACCCCACAGAGTCTGATACAGAGCCCATTTATAGCTGTGGAGATTGTGGCAAAAGCTTCCCTCACCTTTCTAGCCTTCGCAGGCATATGCGCATGCATGAGCCAACCACAGCAGGTACTAGCAATTCTAGCACTACTGGCCCAAACCCTGTTCATATTAAGACACAGTCTGACCCAAGCCTTCCCCATTCGACCCAAGAAAATCCCCAACCCTCATCCAATTCTTGTCCTAGCCCAGACAAAGTATTTCATTGCCCTGATTGTGGCAAAGGCTTTAAGAAAAAAGGGCACCTCCTGCAACATGGTGTTATACACTCTTCAGCCCGCCCATATGGCTGCTCCACCTGCTCTCGGGCTTTTAATCGTAGAGAGTCACTGACACGCCATGAGAAGATACATGAGGAAAAGCCATTCCGATGTCCCGCCTGTGGTCGTGCCTTCCGTGAGAGCACCTCTCTACTCAACCATGCTGCCTCAGGCACCTGCGGCAAGCCAGGTAGGGGACCCAAACAAAGGGGCAGCAAGACAGGAACTGATGGTGAGGACAGAGTTGGGGGAGGGGGTGGAGGAGGTAATGGAGGAGGGGGAACTTATCAGAGCAATAGAGGGGTTATTTATGGGAAAACTGAGGAAGAAGATGGTGTAATCATTGTGGGGGAAGGAGAACCAAAATCAGGTTTAGGATGTGATGGTCTGTTTCAGTCTGGAAGGGGAGGGAATTCAAATGACAGGGACAGAACAGATGGTAAATACCCCACTGACTACTCTCGGAATCGTTACACAGGCTACCATGATGACCACCGTTCTCAAGGTAATCCATCTCCATGCTACTCTGGTGCCTCCCCCTGTGGAAGTGGGATGGCGGGCCCAGCTCTGAGAAAGGCACCCTTGGCCCCAACACTGCATCCACACTCACAGAGCCACAGCCAGCACCACCATCCGCAGCAACAGCCCCACCTGCCCCTTTCTTCTCTACTGGATGACTCAGAGGATGATGTCACTAGCTCTGTCAATAATGCAATCTCTGCTATAACAGCAGCTAGTAACAGTGGAAATAGAGGGGATGATAGGGGAGACATCATAGGAGGTCTGCTAGGTGGTCTTGGTTTAGGTCCTCTGGGCTCACCCTCAACAACATCTGGCATGGATAAGAATTTCAGAGGTGTTGGGAGCCAGGAGGCTATGAGCAGCAACCCACAGAATCCTACTGCCAAACCAAAACGTCCCCGCAAACCCAGAGCAAAGAAAGATCCTGCACCTGGTGGACAGCCCCCCAAACGTAGGCAGTACACCCCCAGAATGGGTTCCAGTGGGCTCCCACGCACTCACCTCTGTAGTGTTTGTGGTAAGGGATTTGCACGTCGTGAGACCCTACGCAGGCATGACCGCATCCATACTGGAGAAAAGCCCCATCACTGCACTGTCTGTGGAAAGTATTTCAGAGAGGCTTTTCACCTCAGTAAGCATCAAACGGTCCACTCTGGGGCAAAGAATTACAAATGCAGCATTTGTGGAAAAGAGTTTGGTTACTCCCAGAGCCTCAGGAGGCACAGCAAGCTCCACCAGAAGGGGGAGCTGGAAGAGGTGCCCACAACACCAGCTGCGGAGAACCTTAACAGCTTTAACCCAAACCCTCAATGTAGCGTGGCCCAAGACAGGAGCCAGAACCAAGCACCAAGCACCTCCTCCTATTACTACTCTCAAGACGTCAAGCCTCAAGACACCAACCCCCAACCACAGCCCCCACCCCCACCCCCACCACAGCCCCCAGCTCCACCTCGACTCTACACCTGTGCTATATGTTGGAAGTCGTTCCGCCATCACTTCCATCTGACTGCCCATCACCAGACGGTTCATGAAGGTGGAGGTGAAAAGCTCTTCTGCTGTGAGGTATGTGGGAAAGCATTTGCTTACTCAAATAGCCTCACTCGACATAGGCAATCACAGCATGGGATGACCCGTTCTGAATCATCTAACCCACAAGAAGGCAGCAGTGGGTCTGGAGACAACAGAGGTGGGAGTGATGTTAATCAGTCAGCATCAGAGAGTGAGGCTGCTACCAATGCTCTGCTACAGATGGCTCCTTCCACAGAAGGCCATGGAGGGCAGAGTCTTAGTGTTGTCACTCATAGCCACCAACAGGCACCCCCCCAACCACCAGCTGGTTACTCTCCGCTCTTTTATGATGCAGCCCATTCTTCAGCCTCTAGTGCTCCATCTTACTCGCAGCCTCTGCCTCCAAACTCTACAATCATGGCACCCCAGCATCCGCATTCCCCAGCCGGGGTGAAGGGAGAGCACATATATCCGGCTGGATCCCGTAGCCGCACGCTTCACACCACAGCCCCGTTCCAGCCCCTTACGGAACTGCCCTCCACTGAACATCATCATCTGCATCATCATCATCATCACTCCCACCATCATCCTCATCATCAGTCTGGTACCCAGTCCCACCAACACCTTGACTGCAACATCCAGTTATCACATGATGACATGAGGCGACACAAGAAGAAAAAAAAAAAGTCCAACAGGAGAGATTGGAGGGAAAATAAATGGGAATCCCAAGATTTAGTCAGATTTGATGGAAGCAAAAGGAAGAAAAAGATAAGCTGTACAATAAGAGGGCAGCTGAATAAAAAACAAGGCTCTCTTCGTTTGACAATTAGGCGAGGAGGAGGATCAGGTGGTGGTGGGTATAAGCTTGTCAACACTGGGGGAGTGAAAGTGCAGATCCTGTCGTCTCTCAAAGTACCTGTGAAACGTTTTGGCTGTCCCATATGCCCCAATTCTGTGTTTTCCCGTAAAGCGGGACTGCTAGTCCACATGGCAGTAAAACACCCACAAAAAGCCTCGACCACTCAGGAGCGCCTAAGGTGCAGTGTATGTGGGAAGCAGTCTCACAGGCCTTTGGCAGCCTTCATCCATCGGGCCTCCCATCGTGCCAGGGGGACTTTCTCCTGCCGACGCTGCTCCACTCGCTTCTGGAATGCAACACTTCTCCACAGGCACAAGGTGTCCTGCCGCCGCAGGGCCAAAGGACTGCAGCGAGGAGATGTTAACAGGCTGAAGCTTTCAAAGAGACCAGGAGAGAGACAGACCCAGGAGGGTCAGGGGGAGATGCCATACCTACAGGGACCATACAGATACTGAGCATCCTGGTATCTGAAAAGAGTGGCACACAAGAGGGATATTTCAGTTATAAAATGGGAAGGTGTGAAAAAAAGGGACTTGAAAAGGCATATATTATTGCCTGTAGGAGAAATTGCCTCATGTCTCTGTTGACATCTACTCTGCTGACTATTAGAATGAGTGTGTTAACAACTACTGTAGAGCATCCTATAAAATATCACCAGAAATTCTTCCAGATTATATTGGAAGGTGTTTTCAAAGACGTGACTGTTTCCATATGTTCATTAACCCCTTAAGTGCATTGACACTATGCTTGGCTGACACTGTGCAGTTACTAGAGAAGTTTAGGTGAAATGACCTGCTAATGTATCTTTCTTCCCCATAACTAGACTCCCTGCTACACCTCTTGCTGTATGATAAACGTCTCTGCCGTGTACTTTGTCTTGTTGTTGTTCACTTAGAGGCTCTGAGGATTTTTTTAAAATGTAAAGTGCATTTATTAGGAGTAGGGACATGGGGACAAAGACCTTTGTTGATAGTTTGTCAGTGCATGTTTGTTCTCTGGTCAAGTTTTTTGCTGAGGTTGTGAAATCACTCCTACAGTATGTGATGGTTTGTTCAGTATATCCCCAGAAGTTTGTAGTGTTAAACTTGATTTGAAAGTTGCTCTATATTCCCTAGTGATTTAATCACGTATAGATAAAATGTCAAAGTTGCTGGTAATTAGCATTACAAGGATCCCTCTCCTGCCAAAATGAAGAAACTTACAAAAAGCCTTGCTTAGTATGTTCACTTTACTTCATTTATTTGAGATATTCCTAGCTTTTATACCAAGAGATTGAAAACAGGTTAAACAAGTTGACTGTAACACGTTTATCTCATGTTATTTGTATGCTCTTTTTAGCAGTGATTATTTCTACAGTACTTCACGGTGTGTTAAAGACAAGGACCTATCATAATAGAAGCAAATGTAATATTCCATGTATCTTCATGCCAATCTTATACTTAACCCCTTCTACCTTTTACTTTTTGCTGAGTTGCAATCATATTCTTACTGTCAAGCCTTGTTCTTTTCTTCTAAAGAAAAATAAGTTTTAAGTACATCTTGTCACTTTATCCACATGTGAAATGTTCATACCCCTGTCAAGCCTCGTTTTTTTTTTCTTCTAAAGAAAAATGATAGTTTTAGTAGATTTCTATCACATTATTTACTGAGAAGTCAGTAGTTGATTATATTTCAGCAATGAATAAACCTTAAGTGTAATCATTTGTTTTCCTTTCATTTCTTGTTCAAAGTCACGTACTGCAATATCCAGAAGATGGTACAAACTGCTAGTAATTTAATACAAGTAAGTTTCAACTGTAACCAAAGTCCGTATTGAAGTTTTACAATTATTTTTAGCATTATGTCCTATGTGAATTACATATCTGTGGATTAAATGGATTTCAGGATGTAGTTGATATACCAATACATTTCATTAAAGTACTTAAGCTTACCAATGTTATGGGCCAGATTACTTCAGGGTATTGAATTGTTTTCAATAGTTAAAAATTACAGTATATTATCACCATACTTGAAATAAATGGTTGTGCAAAACTTCTCACTCTTAGCTCCACAAGATGGCAGTAAGCAACTCATTTATGCTGTATTCATGGCCTGGTGTGGATGAGTGTGGCAGTCACATGGATTTTGCACTGATAGGGGTGGACTGGAAAGCCTGAATGTTGTGTGTCTGAATTATGTGCCTGTCTGCTGTTTACTATAAGATTAATGCCACAGAGTAAACAAAATGCTTGAGAATCACTCAGTAATCTCACCGAATGTCTAGAAATGAACAAGGTTGAAGAGTGAAATTCAATGCATGTTATTTTGCAGGTGTGTGATCTATAAATTCACTGCATTTGAAATAAGGTGATTGTTAAATATACAATGTCATGATAGAAAATGTAGTGACATGAAAGTATTTGATACTTATGTGAGTGGCACTGACCACAACGTCCTGCAAGTGATGCCCTTCATATGTAGTACATGTTGAAGTGATTTTTAAAGCTCCAATATGTGCATTTGCATTCATATTGATGATAAGATCCATCTGTTGTGCTTTGCAAACATAAAATATGATGATTCATTCCCACTGCTGTTTTAGGTGGGGTGACAGGTGGTAACCATTTTAGGGACCCACAGCTGGACAAAACTTCAAGTGTGATAATTTTATGTAAAAGAAAAGCAAGGGGGTCTCAGGACAGTGCTGACTGAAGGGGCCCAGAACTCCTTCCAGGTGACAGCACCGTTACATTCAATGTTATCCATATTTAGTTCATAATATTTTCATTTCTTAAATTTATACGAAAGGTTTGAGCTGTATGATGACTTAAACCTGTCAGCTGTTCAAATGCTGACATTTTCATGGCCAACTGTAAAGAAAACAAGCAGTGATCGCTGTGGCGCGCTCTGTTTTGCATGTGCAATGCAACTGTACAGTAGACTAGACAGCCCTCGCGCTTCTTGTGTTTCGAACTGGTCTCACGCGGCAGTGGCATGCACGGGGAGAATCCGAGCGGGCGGATTCGACCTATTTCTATCCAATAGGCGCTTGTTGTAGGCGGAGCGACGACCTTCCAAAGCCAATCGGAGGCAGAGCCGCCAGCGGACAGGCCTAGTCTCCGCGTGCCTGATACACGTGAGCTGGAACAGCTATTGTACGCCGGGAGGCAACGTGCTGAAGCGTTCCTCGCCTGAAAAAAACAGCACTCTCACGTTTTCTGTGGATTACAAGGAAACTGGAAAAGCCATGCTGCCCTACCTGATTATTGCAGACATCCAGAAGTCTGCTCTAATAGAGTTGAGCAAAGTTTTGAGCCAGTGCTCCTGACCAAGTCTAAATGAGTTATTTATTATTTGAGTTACTAGTGTAAGGACACTTTTTATTTCCTTTATTACACTGAAGCTAAGATGTATTTACGCTTCATCGCTGCAGCCCAAACACATGTCACTATGTTGGTACCTGTCAGACAAAACAAACGGCGTGTTTTCCTTGATGTGTGGCACGAGGGTAGGTGTGTCTCATAAATAATAAGCGAGAATTGAGAGGTCTGTTAAACCCCGGGCCCGCCCCCTCGCGCCTCGCTCGCTTGTTCCGCGAGGTGTGACGTCACGTGAACTGCCCGTGTCCGTTCCATCTGAGAGCGAGAGAGAGAGAGAACGGTCGGACGTGGACGTCGCACGGCCCAAACACAGACCGAAGCCCGTGCGCCCGTGACTGGATCCACCGGATGCAAAAAAAAAAAAAAAAAAGTACAGACAGAGAAAGAGGAAACGACCCCCTCCCCCCCACGACGGACAGCAGAGCGCGACAGCAGAGGAGCGAAACACCAATACAACTTGTCATCTGACCAACACTGCCACTGCCCTCGTCGCGGTGTGTGTGCTTTCTATACAAACGGTTGTTTTGTTTTGACGGAGATTTGCGTTGCAACTATTTTGGGTTCTTCTTTCCTTTTCTCCGGACGATTAACTCGGGATATTATTCTGTAAGTTTTAATTGTAACATCTTCGTGTCCGTGCAGTGTGCGGCTTTCATTGTCATTTTCACGCCTTGGCATTTTTTATTATGGACAGTACTGTTACTCAGATGGTCTGACTGTCCCTCCCACACGGGTCCACTGAGAATAACAGCTCGATCTGCCGAACACTTTTTACAACATCCAACTGCAATGGAATATTTTGATGAAAAATTTTCTGCCATGAAGTAAGGAACTCTTCGCAACTGCAAGTTCAAGGTAAAAGTTGCATCCGTTTTTTTAACTTAAGTTTTCAAAGTATGATTCACTGCGTCATTAATTATGTGTGAATACTTGTAATTACGCTGCAATGGTTGCTTTATCCTGCATGGACACTTCTCTAAACTCTCTCTCTGTCTCCCCTCCACCCCCGCCGCTCCTGCACGCTCACGCACAGTCATCCAACACACTTGTCCTATTGGTAGGTTCTCCGGTCAGTTTGACACGCCCCTTCAAGTACCCCAGGTGTCTTTCTGCGACCCCGTCTGGTCCAGGATGTCCAGGCAGCTCTCCCAGCTTCCGACCCCCGACCTCCCAGCTGGCGCAAGCCCACAGTTTGGAACTTGTACTCAGCCTGCAGGCTCCCTCACAGGGGGCCATCTCAACTCTATGACAGGTCTCAAATCCCTCCTACAGCACCCCATGAAGGGAGACCAACGATTAAAAACCCCATGTGATGTAAAAGGTGAGAAACTCCCATTTGATGGATTAGTACCATGTCACGGTGTTGTTTATGTGCAGCAGATCACCTGACAGTCCATCTTCAATATGTGCAATGACAGAGCATGAATAAATCATACCAGTCTGTTCCACCCACTGCTGCTTTTATTGTAATCCAAATATGCAACATTATTATATAACAAACACTGCATTTGTCATATTTCATGGCACAAAATTACACACAAAAGTCTGACGCATAATCACATATTCATGATGACTCCTCCATGACCCTGATGAGTATTCACCTGGATTATAATCCCTGCTGCAACTTCAAATTGCGATCCAGATTACAATGAGCGATAACGTGTTTTGGTTTAGCTGTAATGCTGAGCGGGCATCCGTCCTGGTTGCTTGCTGTGCCAAAATGTACCTTCAGCTATTGTGAGATTTGTTGAGGAGCTTATGTGTATGTTATGACAACAAATTGGTTTCGGCTCTTGTTTAATGCTGCAATTCAGCTACCATCTGGTCCATCTGCGAGTGTGTGTTTGTGTGTGTGTGTGACATGGACTGACTGGGAGATTTTGTGCATCTTATGGATACACCTGCCATCGATATGTAGAGTTGATGTTGGCCTTCATTTACCACATACTTAAGTATCTCAAGAAAACCTACTGGTGACAGAACTTGTGTACTGAAAGCTGTTAAAGTCAATGAATGTCATCATCTTCATTCTGTTCTAATGATAATTCTGCTCTTCTTGCTCTGGCAGACAAGGAGAGGCTGGACCTTGATGAGGACTCCTTGGGAGTGTGCACCATGAGGAATGGCATTGGAATAGGCCACAGTAACAGCAGTAATGGCTGTGGAGGTGGTGGAAATGGAGGAGGAAGCTTCAACCAGTTCTTGGGGCCTCTTTTGTGGGATCGCACCCTGCCTGCGGACGGGGGGCTCTTCCAGCTTCAGTACATGGACTTGGAGGAGTTTCTGACTGAAAATGGAATGGGCAGCATGCATAACAACAACAGCTCCAGCTCAGCCCAGATCCCCTCACAGAGCTCCCAATCAGCTGTTCCCAACCAGAGCTCCCAGTGCCTACCGCCCTCATCCCCACCTGGCTCTTCATCTTCATCACATTCTTCCTCTTCTTCCCCGTCACTCATTGGCTTGGAGGTGGCTCAGCCGCAGAGCCTCGCAGGAGGGAGTGACTGCCTGCATGGTGAGTTCACTTTCATGGACCTTTTTGTTCCCATCTGAATTGGTGTACAGTTGAACCAGACAGTAAAAACACAAACAAAGACAGTTCATTCTTCAAGGTTTGTCCATATCAGCTCAGCAATGTCATGGCAGAGGGTTCTGCAAATTTTGCAGAGTTGACAAGCTCAAAGAGACAAATTGTCCCCTGATATGAGACTAGTAGACCCTACAATTTAATAATGGTTGGTTTGTAATCAAGGTTATGTGGCGTGTTCCCACGGGCTCGTGATTCAGCGTTTTACTTTCCTTTGAGTTTATAACAAATACAATGGTGACCAAGCATTTTTCTGACCCTTGGGGACAGAGTGAAGGCAGCAGACACAGTCACATGGCTCGAAAAGCAAAGTCAACCTGAGAGAGACAACGCAGAGTTTAGAAATGACTGCTTAACAGACCAAACTTCGCTTTTCATTTTGTGGAATGGTGCAGGGTTAAAAGTTAAGTGTGGGATTCAGGGAGGAAGATGACAAGGAGAGGTGGAGGATTTGAGAGAAAGAGGTGCGATGAAGGATGAAGTCTTCAGCTATTTGATGAGTCAACCTTATAGCAATGACATGGTGGTCTGGTTCAGTTTGGCATGTGATCTATGTACTGCAGTGTACAACACAATCAGCATTCAGCCCCAGCCAATTATTAATGTGCAGCAGGGTCAAAACAGTACAGAGAGAGATAGAGGGAGAGAGAGAGAAGTGTGTAGAGTGTTTGCGGTTGCGTGTCTTTAAATCTCTCTCCACTTCACACGCCACAGCCATGTGTACGCGTCAGTACACGTGCCGAGGCTGGGAGTACTGGAGTGAGAGAACTAGAGGCAGGGCCAGTGGACATGGAGGAGGAGCCCAAGGGGGGAGGGGACAGGGAGAGCAACAGGAAGAGTTTCTCCGTGCTGCTGGACTTCAAACGGAACATTTGATCAACCATGAATGACGTTAAGTGCGCTGCTATCCAGAGGAGAATTTTATACTGTGTGGGATGTTGACCCAGGACCTTTAATTCAGTCCATCAGTGACAAAGTGCATGTTTATGAGCTCTGATAATGCATTTATATTTTGATTGCAGTTGCTTTTATAAAGTCTTATCACCACATGAAAATAATTAGAGATTCCAATTGCAAAATAATACATTAAATAGAATATTAAGCCTCATCATTAGTTAAAAATTTAATATTTTTGAGTCTTCATATATCTTATTATGTGGCAGGGATGACTGCTGAAAAGTGAATAATTCTTATCAACTCCCAAAGCTTGAAACTAGAGAAGTTCTGTTCTAATCTGCAGCATCGTGAACGTTCCCAACGAACAGCTGCTTCATAAATACTGAATGAAGGGAGCAACGCCTAACAACATGTGATTATATTATGTACCTAAGAAGGAGCAGGGCTACAGTTGGCCTTCACAACAGGCCTTCTTGGAATGCCGTTGCACGAGTCTTGAAATGTGTGTAGTCACAGATTGGACCGTTTCTTGGTGAAGTGAAACCCTCCTGTTCCCTGAGGGTTGAAACACATGGACAGAAACGCACCAAACCAACTTAGTCAGTCAGCGTTCCAGAGCTTCCCAAAGAGCAGGGAAAGGCGACCTTGTACCACAGGAGGGCTGAGGGCTTGCAGGTTTTCATTCCAAGTAAACACCAGACCAGGTGGTTGCACTGACTTGTTCCTGCTGTCAGATTGAAGCAGCAGAAATCTTTGAAATCTCCTGGTTTTGTCGTATACACAGAGGAAAACGTGCAGATTTTCTGGCCTCGGCGGCAGTTGGTTGCCAACAGTATCCACACCAAGATTTAGTCATGTTTACACTTGCTGATGCTGTATTATGGGACATACTTGACTTCTTCTGGGTGTCTGTGAACGCACTCTTTCATTTGTTTTGCTGAGTTATGGAGGTGTTGTCACTGGATCATGGGGACGTCATAGTGAACACTTTGCATCTTAGGGTGTACCTGGTGTGAAATCATGTGTTACCTGCCCATTACACAGCCATGACTCATATATTACAGATATAACAATACATATCAGAGGTTAAGGGGATGGCTTTGCTTTCCTCCAACCAATAGCGTTGAGTTTTTGTTTTTTTTGTTTTTTTTGCCTATTACACCACGTTCTGGACTTTTATACATAGTGTTTCCACATTGTAAGTCTGCATTAATTAGCAGCTTTGTGGAACTTAGGGCGTAAAGGTTGTGTTTAGGCTGTGGTGATGCAATTCTCTCATTTGTAAGGCTGCAGTGTTATGGTGTTAAATGGCTATTCTATCCCTGACTTAAGTTATTGTCACACATATCTATCTATATAGATTTATATATGTATCTATATATATTGTGATTTTGACACTGTTCCTCTGGCCAAATTAGATTATTTTAAGTTTTGTTTATTTAAGTTGAATTGGTCAGATCAGTTTTAGTTTAACACTAACCACTGCCTATGATTAGTCTGTAATTGTGATATACCAGTTTAAATTCTTTTCCTTTTCTTTTTTTAAAGTCTTTTGAATTTGAGCATTTCTAACGAGTGTGTTGATTGAGCTGTTTGTATGGATTCGTGGGGACAGTTACGGGAAGTTTCGTGCTCTTACGGTGCAGGAAAGTCAGTGGAGTGAGGTGCACTGGGCCTTAAAGGGGGTGGGGTGAGGTATAGCCTTATACTGGCCCCACTTAAAGAAACCAGTTTGAAGGGGAGGGGTAGAAAGTTACATAACATTTCCACTTTTACATTTTCTATTGGTGTTAGTTCTGGATGTTGGCCGTGGTCTGCCAGAGGTTGTGGGTTTAATAATAGTAGCTAATTTCATGCACAGATTGAATTCATGTGGTCATGAGTTGTAAAAACACTGGTTTGTCTATGTTGTTGTAGCAGCAGTGAGACACACAATACCTATTTTGATTATGGTTTTCCATTATGGACAGTTTGCAGGTGTGTAATAGATACATATATATCAGCGATTCTTTCATCTGATCTTGTATCCAGTATGTATGGAAGAGTTTTGATGGAGATAATCTGTTAGAAAAGTCGATTTTGGAAAAGCCAGAGCTTTGCATTGACAGGTACTTTTAACTGCAGCGACCTGTAGCTCCATTATTTGTGTTAATCTAAAAATTATGCATTATGCTATATAATCATATGCATTTGCAGGGTACATTCACAGAATATTCTTGAAAGACTGCCTTGTCCGTGACAACCTTACTGTCCATGAAAGCTGATTGACAAACATCCTCAGCTCACTGGAGCAGTGACAACCCAAGGAATGTTGTTTGTTGTTTATGGCAGCAAGAAAGAAGCTCTCTGCTTCCCTCTGGTGGTCATCCTCATGTAATGCTGCATGTGTTTTTATTGTCTTGGTGAACTGCCGTCACCAACTGCTCTATCCAAGTTTGACAGTGTTATCAGTCTCAGAATGAATGCAGTTCTTTGAAAAGCAGTATAATAATATATAATATTGTTCTACCTTTTTATTTTCAGGGAGTCAGACGAGTATGAACGACTCCTGTGAGTCACCCTGTTCCTCCTCCTCGTCCTCCTGTCCACCTCTGCTGACGCCCACGGGCAGCGGGCCAGATGTGGTTGGAATGTTTGACATGGATCCTCCAGACAACATGTCCAGCTCCTCTGGTCAGCAGAACTTTGACCCCATAAGGCACTCCTTCAGCGAGGAGGAGCTCAAGCCACAGCCAATGATCAAGAAGGCCCGCAAGATCCTGGTGCCTGACAGCTTGAAGGTGAGTCTTCACTGCAATGGTGGTCAGTTTGCACCTTTGGAGGGAAGTAATGTTTGGCCATGGCGAGGCCATTTGAAGGCATCATGAATTCATTAATTCTGCGTCATTGGGACGTCTTCAAATTGCTGATTTTGTCCAACAAGCAGTCTAGAACCCAAACATGATTCATTTACAATGATAATAACAACAAGCAAAGCAGCCAATCTTTAGAAGCTGGAATCGGAGAATGTTTGTCATTTTGGCTTGATAATTGATTTAAATGATGAATCATATTTGTTTCAGATGAATTTTTGAGCAATTGTAATAGCTCTAATTCTGAGATACATATCATTAAATTAACAGAAAGTGCACACTCAATACACAAATTGTAATGTAAGAGCAGAAATGACTAACCTTAGGGACTTTCTTAAGTCGAAAATAGGCTCATTTATGGGTTTATGGTATTCTAAGCAGTGAGTGCTTAGAATACTGGTAATAAGTAAGGAAGTGAAGTGAATGAAGTGTTTCAGAATAAAAGCATTAAATATCGAAGATCCAACATAGCAACAAAGAAAAGAGCAGCAAAAAAAAAAAAAAGAATAGGTGGACCGGTACTGTTGTTAATATGTGAAAGAGCTCAAAAGATTTCACAGTGAATGGTACCCAGTGTTTTTACGGTGTGTGCTTTTTCTCCAGCAGTGGGATGTAGCTTGTTTGCATACTTTATTTGTTCTCAGACACTAACTCAGGACAGACTGAACTCTGAGGATGAAGCCTCTGAAAGGAACATGTCCCACGCTCATTCATAGCCAAACACCCACATTACCAGTAAGAGGATGGGAGTGAGGCTTTACAAGAGTACTACACTCTTCTTAAGAAACAAGCCTGCCGTTCATTGATTATTTTACAGAAGCACTTCCTAATAATACCTTACTTCCCTGATCAACCAAGGCAGATAATTTGATTTGATAATCAATGAGTTCTATATCTGTCTTTGCTATCTTAGGATGAGAAGTACTGGACCAGGAGGTATAAAAACAACGAGGCAGCAAAGCGTTCCCGAGATGCTCGCCGTCTTAAGGAGAACCAAATATCCGTTCGCGCCGCCTACCTGGAGAGAGAGAACGCCGCCCTGCGACAGGAAGTGGCCGAGATCCGCAAGGAACTGGGCCGCTGTCGCACCATCCTTAGTAAATACGAGAACCGTCTTGCCGACCAGTGATGAAGGCGGGCAGCAAAATCAGGAGGAGGAGGAATAAAAGATGGTTTCGATTTAAGACTCTGGATTTTTGGGGTGGCACGATGGACAGAATGGAGTCAAGAAAATGGTGATAATGATGAGGAAGCTGATGATTATGATGATGAATGTATAAGACAAGGAGAGGGTTTGTGTAATGAAGCTCAGGTGTCTTTTTGTTGAGGTGTCAGCTCTTAAAAGTGAAAGATGGAGAGAATAATTTAACAGATGAAAGATGTGACTTTTAAGAGTTTTGTTATTGGAGAATTGTATATTTTTATAATACTTAAGAAAAATTAGAGGGAGAGCAAATTTGGAGAATAATTTTGTATATTTTCTACGTGGTGGGGACATAGAGACGGGGCAAAGCTATGGTAAATATCTTTTTATTATAGATGAGTCAGGAGATGTTTAACAGGTGGTCAGCCATTGATGGGTATTTTCCGACTTTATTATAGTCAGAATGCAGCAGCAGGGGCGAGAACGCGTGTAACAATTGTAATATAGAGAGCAAAAATTATCTTATAATCGTATAGTTCAACATTTTTGTGGATTTTACTCAAGCACTTAATTTCTTTCCTGTTATGTTTCTGTCACTGGGAATGGGCATGCGAGAGAGAGACATGGGGTGACGCCATGTAAACAGTCCAACACTATCTTCAAACTCTTGTCTTGTGCGTTCTTTTCCGATAGAACAACTTCATCCTTTCTCATTCTCTTCCCCAACAATATTAGTTCTTTGTACTCGGAGCTTAACTTTACACGATTGGTACATCTTCCTTTAGCCCACTCTTGTATCTTTGACTCTTTTTCTCTCTATCCCAGTCGAGTGCTTTCAATCCACCGTGGTGTTTCGTACCTCACCCGAGCTGGTGAAAGCCTGCTGTCGTGACGCCCTGCGTAACTTTGCTCTTCTCAATCCTCTCTTTGAATTGTTGGGGCATTTCTCTTCCTCTGTTTCTATATCCAGCGGCTCTATTTCTGTGTGCTCTCACATGCAGCCAATCCCCTCACACTAATGTGCGAACTCTTCCCATCCACATTTTGTCCCTCTGTCTCTCTTGTACCTCCGCGGTGCACAGAGTAGTTCAAATCTCAGTGTTGTAAACGTACTCTGAAATGGTTTATCGATCTTCCCGGTAAAACGCACATCGTTACTTTACTGTACTTTATGAACACACTTTAATTAGCATTATTATGGGGGGAGAAATGTTGTGTATATTGGATAGGCCTATACTATTTTGTGTATTTGATGTATTCCAGGAGATGGGTTCAGTACACCATTGAGTGGAATTGTGTTAATTTCTCAGATTTCTGGGAGAAATAAAAGCCAAAATTTCCTGTGTTGATCCACAACGCTTGTTGCTATTTAGTGCTTTTTTTCAGTACTGCTCCTTCCTTACTGTTTACTCCTGCTATTACTTTTTACTGTATCTATAAACTTCTCTGTGTACCCACAACACCTACACAGGGGCATGGTACACTATGTTATGTTCCTGGGAGAGGGATGACTAGTAATAGAGTGTGATTTTAATCCCCATAATGACCATGATGAATAGTTACCATTTCTGCTATTATTATTGTTACGATTATGATGATTATCCCTCTTGTTGTTGCTGTTCTATATTATTGAATGATTTTCTTTCTTTGGATGAACATGACCTGTTGCACCTTTAAACATCTTTGATCTTCAGTGTTCCTCAGAAAGACAATTCAAAAGGAAACAACCCTCACTGTCTGTTATTTGCATCCTGTCTCAAACCTCCAGACATTGCTCGGACACTACTGCCACCTTGGTCTCTCGGACCGTGGATTTAGCAAGCGTGGCACGGTAACTTGAACACGATGTTCATGCAGACTTACTTTACCTTTCATGATGACCTCTTCTGTTCCCAGCAGTGTATGGACTATGCACACTATCAATATGCTCCTAGTTGGTTTATTTCAGCCTTCATCACCTCAATCAGTGATTGTTTGCTCTCCCGACAGGATTTAGTCTCTAATATCCTCACAGATGTGGTTGATAAATCTTTTAGTGACTCTAATTGAACTACAACTGCCCTGCTGCATCAATGGTGTCCGTGGTGCCCAGCTCACTCCGCGCTGGCTATTTGGATGTAGTCGAGATTTTTCCAAAAACACCAATAAAAGATTGTTCTCATTCACTACTGCTTTGCTTGTTTCGGGTGTTTTCATCATGTGTTTGTTTCTTTTAATCTGCATGCTTCTCGCCAGCTTTGTGCGCCTGCATCTTGAATTAAAGCCCAGTTTTGACAGGGAGAATGGGCAACAGAGGTCAAATTTCAAGAGGACGACCCCTTCATGTATTTACTTAAGCCAGATAACCAGACCAGAATATGCACTGAAATGTCTCAAGACTGCTTGTTTTGATATCCTCCCTGTTTGGTCACATTGTGTACATTCTTTTAATAGACAAAGCAGTCCAAATATGCATTCTTGCCCAACGGAGGCAATGCTGATCCACTTGGACATTTAAGCAGTATTTAACAAATATCTAAATTTAATGCACTCCACTGGGATGAAATGCTCACAAATAGGATTAAGTCTCCAATGCTGCCGAGGTAGAATGTTTAGTCGTGAAGAGGCCATGATTGCAAAATAAAAGCACGTATAGCGGCCTATCCATCAACAATAGTGGGAAAGATATAAGTCAGAGTGGGTGGCATAATTGGATGTATAGGAGGAGGACTTGTGACATCAGCTAAAGTCCATCTATTTCCTCCTGTTGTTTGCATTTCCTGTTTGTTTACTCCTGTTTGTTTATTGTGCGTGGGGGGAAACAGCCATATATCATCCCTTTTTTTGCTGTCTCAACAGAAATGGGTGAAAGGTCCTTCACAGTGGAATTTTCCCCAAATCTCTCCTCCTCAACGCGAACCAGATGTGTGCTCCTGGGCTGTGCCCCCACCTCTCTCTCCCACCTCCCTTCTGCCCCCCCTGCTCCCACCCTTTGTTCCCCCTTCCTTAAAAATGCTGTGTCTGTGCGTCCCTCCCTCATATCGTTTGAGGCCTGGCTTCAAGGATGGACTGTGCACTGCTGCTGCTGTCCCTGTGGGCTCTGACTGGAACTGTGTCCCTGCAGGCTTCAGGTAAGCCCCCTGACTCCATTCATCATTCCCACCCGATAGATGTCACAGGACCCTGCATGCACAATGAATACAGCTCACTAAATGCTGGGAATAAATGAGGGATGGCCGTTTATTGAGTGTCCTCAAGCAGTGCAGTTAGTGAACAGCTGGATTTTCCCCTGCATGCTTTGTTGCTCTGTAGATTGTATTTCAGCGTAAAGATGATCACCAGAGCTTGGGACTGGCAACAGCTGCACTCATTACCATCAGGACTTTAAAATGCAAAGGACTAATGAAGGCTGGGACTGTGCGACTGTGTTTATGTGTGTTTTGGATGGTTGGTGTTCATAGTGCACTGATTGAAAAAGACCATGAATCAATACTGTTTATGCTGAAGTGATGCTAGTGTCATACAGTACATGTGTTGTACATAGTTATAGTGTACAGTTTCTATATTTTGGTGAATGTAAACATCCGTGTTGGATCATCTTTGGCATTTCATGCACATTCATAGATGACTGTACGTCTTCCATAATTCTGGTCTGCGCTTCATGATATGCTGTGTTTGTTTTGATTTCCAGTGTCAAAGGTGCTCCGTGTGTGTACTGAACATCATGTCTCCACGCTGTTCTGAGATGGTCATGTGTGCATGCATGCTGCACATGGGTGTTCACATGTGCTGTGGGCAGATTGAATACAGTAGCACACATTTTTTCATTCTGAGAAATGAAAAATGGGGAACCCTGTCCGACGCCCCCTTTTCCTCCCCCCTCAAATGTTCTGGACATTGAGGGTGTGTTGTTCTTGGCGTGCAACTTAATAGAAGTGGAGAATTTGGTTTTATGATGTGATATGGAGAAGTGAGGGAAATGAGGAGGTGTTAAAGATACTAGACTGATCCTGCTCAAATATGAATTACCTTTTCAGACTGTTATTCCACTGCAAAAACATACAAAAAACTCAGAAGTGAGAGGAAACTGATTTTTCTATCAAAAAAAAAGATGCAAAAAACAAGATTGATAGCTGAATGGCAAAGAGTAATAAAGCCTGCCATCTAAATACTTACTCATCTGGCAACCTGGGTGGCAAATGTTTGCCTGGCCACCCACACTGAATTTACTTTCCTTCAAACAGTAAACAAAGCAGAATTGGCACACAAAATCTCAATTACGGCCCTCAGCGTTTGCATGTTTTTTACAAGCGGCCACAAACGGAGTGGAAGCAAACAAAGGGACAGTTACCGTGATGGTGTGATAGTGTGTGTGTGTGTGCTATCACAACAGAGTCGTGTCCGAAGAGACTTCTGGGAGACGAGAGGAGGAGGACATGTCCTCGGCCCTGCAAAGCTGACAGAGACTGTGCCAATAAACGCCAGTGTCTGTGTGATGGCCAGTGTGGTCTCAGCTGCGTGGCTCCAGGTAACTATTTGTATGCATGTGTGCTCCCAGTTGCCACTGTGAACACCATTGTGGGCTCAGCCATTAAAAGTGTTTGTGTGTATGCCCAGCTGTGCCAACATACATCTGTGTATGTGTGTGTGCGTGTGTGTGTATGTGTTTTTCCTGGAAAATAAAATAAAAGCCTTGCTCATGCACAAAATCTGGCCTATGTGAGTGCTGAACACAAGGTTTTTAGTATGCATTGTAAAGGGGGGGTCGATGGATCCAGTCTCGTTATACAACCTCATTAGTGCTAACAGTTTCATTTGTCTTTTACGAGGAACAGTCCAGCACATTCTGAGAGCTGGTTTGTTCACCGTCTCTCGCTCTCCTCCGTCTGGATCGTCTCTTTTCTCCTCAGGTCGAACTTGTCCTTGGCCTCTACCCGCCAGTGAAAACTCCGCGGCTCGCCTCCTCTCTCCCACTCACTCCTTCTCTGCCCTGCTCGAAGTGCGCTGCAAGCCGGGATTCACGTTGCCCAGCGGCTTGGATGTCACTATTCGCCGTTGTCAAGGTGACCGGCAGTGGAGCGGGGATGAGCCCACCTGCACAGGTGGGTTTGAGACGCAGCAGGCGCGCTGCATGTGCACAGGTCATGTGACCGGGCCAGTGATGTGGCCCTGGATTCAACATGGCTTTCACTGTGTTTTTGTGTTTATGCAAGACAGACAGACAGTCAGAGACAGAGAGGCAGACAGAGAGGGAGACAGAGGGGGGGCTTCAGGAGTGAAACCCCTCTGTGATTGTGTCGACTGAGACGTTGCACAACTGGGACCTATTCTCCTCATCACCATAGCAACCAGAGCTTTAGTTGTTCATGTTGGCTGTCTGGAGATTTCACTGTTGAGCTGCTGATGAGTTTAAAGAGGAGAGGAGAGCTGAACACGTGTGTGTGTGTGTGTGTGTGTGTGTGTGTGTGTGTGTGTGTGTGTGTGTGTGTGTGTGTGTGTGTGTGTGCATGCATGAAGATCACATGAATGCATGTTTATATGAGCATCACAGCACAGGCACCTGTACTTTCTATCACTATATAAATGGGTATGACATTTTATTTAATAAAGTAGTTTGTGGCGTCCCTGTAAAGGCTTGCTAGTCTACTCACAGATGAACTTAGACTGTAGGATTTTTCTTTTTAGTTATTCAGTGTTGTTATTTGAGGGTGGACAAAGCAAACCATACTCAATATAATGTACTAATACTGCATAAAGCAATACAGTATTTGAAAACCCAAATTACAACCTACAATTAGACCTGTAGAAAGGATTATAAATTCAGTGCAAGCTTCACTCATGTTGTGTCTAACCTTGTGTTGTGCTCTTCTGGAACGTCTTTATTGACCTAACTGACATGTGACCAGGTTTGCTTTAGAGATACACCTATTTTATGTTGGCCAAAGAGACCAGAACAGAGCTGTAAACACATTTAAACAAAGGCATGAGCAGCTGAAGTCAGTCCTGAAAGAAAACATGAAGGACTTTCCAGCAATTAAAAGTTCATTTACAACCCAAGTACCGCTGTGCCCCACGATAATCATGTGGTTAAACATTTGCACTTTCTCTCGGTCTAAAAAAAGAGCAGAAAATGATGAATCTAAATAGATGGCTCACAAAATGCAAAATATGTTCGACTGCTGTGCAGGTTTATTACCTCTACCACTGTGCCGTAAGGCTGCACAGCAGCACACAAAGCAAAGCCATCAATACTTCTTAGTATCTCGACACATATCATCATCATACGGCACCCTGAAATACGGTCTTCCCTTATTGCTTGTGTCGACCTGACAGCTCTGATAAAAAACAATACATTTTCAACTTTAGAGATCCGCTTCCTGCTGCATTAACCACACATCTGGAGCTGCAGTCAGCGTGCTTTCTTAGGAATCCTCAACCCAGCTGGGTCCCTGTCTCACCCTCCAGACCTTGTATCTTTTCTAAGAGGTGAAACAAGGATACGATTATCAGCTCTCTTGTAGAGTATCGTCCTGCTGACAGACGGGCAGAAGGTAGGTGGGTTTTGAGCGTGTGAGAGCGTTAGTATTGTGTGTCCTTTGCATGTGTGTGCATGAGTGTGAGCTTCTTCAAGCCTGTTGAGAGGCAGTGGGCGGCAGATCACTGTCAAAGTGGTACAGAGCTGCAGTGTGAGTGTGAGCGAGTGTGAATGTGTGTTTATAGGAGAGAGGTAGAGAGGTAGATTTTTTTCTGTATACATTAGATGTGTATGTGTGTGTGTGGGGGGGGGGCAGATTGCACATGTGTTACAGAGTTTTTATGTGTGTGTGTGTGCGCGCGCGCGTGTGTGTGTGTGGGCGACAGATCACAGTCAGGAGAGTCAGAGAGCTCTCTTGCTCATGCTGCTCCAGGCCTTTCTGTTCCCTGTTCTCCTCTCCTCTGCTCTCTTCTCTCATCCTCTTTTCCTCTCATCTCTTTCTCCTCTCATCCTCTTCCATCTGAGGCCTATGATAAGGTCTCCCTGTACAATGGGAGCCAAGGACAAGCATGCAGCTCTAGGCTGTTTAGTTTGTGGTGTGTGCATGCATCTGTGTGCATGTTTGTGGAAGACAAAAAAAAAAAAGAGTAAAGAGACTAAAAACACAACCTTTGCATCTTTGGTCTCAGTCAGATTGCCGGGTGTTTAACGTTGTGGCTCATTCAAAATCACCGTGTTATCATTTTTTAAAAGATGAATTTGATATACCTGTTTCATTGCAGTTTGGTGCTGCAGCCTGTGTGGGTGGCAGCAGTACGAGGCAGAAGAAGGGGCGATATGTGAAAACAGAACTCGGCTTCGGGCTCTCATCCGCAGCCAAACAGACTCGTAACTCTCCCTCTCCCATAGGTCCCTTTACATTCTTATATTAACGTTTCTCAGTTTCAGATACCTAAGACAGCCCTCAGGCAAGAGCTGTCTCTGCCTCTCAAAGCAGCGTTCAGCTCCAAAACCCTGCGCTTGATGGAGCCCGGGTCGCTCCAGCCTCTCTCTAAGCACCACTCTTGATATTTATATTTCCACAAGCGTGAGGCCCTCAAACATCCAGGAATGAACAGTGCCAGGTGTTATACAATCACAGATATAGCTGTGAGATCGGAGAGGTGTGGGGCGGTGTTTCACCTGCTCGTCGAACTTTGAAATATTACCTAAGAAGAGTTGTTTCAACTTAAATAGAACAAGACATTGGGTGAAACGCCTCTGTGGGTCACAAACTAAATAGAAACCTTGGTTAATACAAGTCAAATGAGGTAGTGGGGTGGACCTCCCTTCCTCTATCCATCGTTTTTCTTCCTATCTACTGTTTCTTTAATTCTTCATCTTTACTTGCTAATAGCTGTGAAATCGATCAATCACACACTGATTCTAATGTATTTTCTGTGTTTGTGTGGGTAACTTTGGTGGTATATTGGGTTGTGTTTACTTCTTTGAACTACAGTTTGCATTAGATGCACCCTGAGTGATGCTGCATGTCTCTCTGAGGAGCTCACCGTCAACACAGGTCACTGGTGGAAGAAACACTCAGATCCTTTACTTAGTAAAGTAATAGCACTGCAATGTATAGTAGAAGTATTAACCACAGAATGTACTTAAGGAACCAAAAATAAAAGCATTCATTTTGGAGATGATGACCCTTGACAGTGTTAGATTATTAGATATTGGTATATATATATTTGGCAATACTTTAAGTACTTTAATATAATCTAACAATAACAATTTAATGTATATGTTTTATCACACTAAAGTGTTACCTATATTTTATTATTGCAACAATTGTTACACGTGCAGTAGTGTGTAAACAGCATTTTAGTGCACCAGCTGGTCGAGAAGGAGCTAATTTTAATCACACTGTATCGTTGGGTAGTAATCCATAACATGCATAATATTTCAAAAACCATAGTTTTGTATGTACAATTCTAATACGCAAAGAAATTAATAAGTATGTGGAGTAAAAAGTACAATTAGGAGATGCCATTTTTCTGTAGATGAAACAAAATGAATAACAGTAACTGAAGGCTGGTCGGACTGTTTTCCTGCTGGCATATTTTTGTTTTCAACGCAGGACTTTTACTGGCGATGGAGTATTTCTGCAGTGTAGTTTCGCTACTTTTACTGAAATAAAACAATCTGACAATAAAGTGTTTAATCTTCTGCTCTGCTCTGACCTTCAGAAGCTCAGTCACCCGAACCTGCGGCTGCCCGAACCTGCCCTCTGCCTGAGGAAGTCATCAACACCTTCAGCATCCAGGGAGACGCCACAGTGGGAACTTCCATCCGCTACAGCTGCCTGTCTGGGTGAGAGAGTTGGGGGGAGATGGGAGGTAAAGGTTGCGAGTGCGTAGGCAGAGGCTATGAAAACCTGAAATGATGCGAAGGTAGAAATGGAGGAAGTGAGAAGACGGGGATGGAGTGTGAAGAAGAGGGAGGGAGTGGAGGGAAGGCTTGATTACAGGAGAGGTGTTGGGGAACGACGGATGATGAGCAATGAATGGCAGGGAATTCATTTTGATCTCCCAGCTGACGATCTCTCCATTGAGCTAACTAGGTCATTACAGTCTAATCTTGTATTGACTCCCCTTTACACACTGACTCATCCACAGGATAAGAGGAGCCTGAGTGGATGTGTCAGCCAGAACTGTGCACACAACATTTAGACACCGTGAAAAAGAGACAGAGTGGAGAAAAGGAATCATTTACACCCTTTTCATCACTTTTATTTAGATGAAGCTCCTTAGCTGTTAATACTGTACATGTCACACCGCCATCTGTCTCCATCACTCTCTCCCTTCTCTCCTGCAGGGCGGATATGGTGGGGAGCAGTGAAAATTTCTGCCAGGATAATCAGACCTGGCAGTATCCTCACCCCATCTGTAAAAGTAAGTGTGCAGTGGTAGACTCTATCTTGCACTAGCCATGTGTGTCTGTGTGTGAGCATGCATGTGTGTTGCTTCGTCCTCCTGCATCTTTCAAGGTTAGCAGGAGAGAAAGGAACGGTGGTCGGTTGTGTGAGTCACTGCAATGAGAGACTGGCGTGTTTACTTCGCAGGGATGTACATTTATTAGTTGTGTGTGTGTGTGTGTGTGTGTGTGTGTGTGTGTGTGTGCGTGCAAAGATGGAAAAAAAGAGTGAATCAAAGGAGACAGTCAAAAACACGCAAACCTCTGCATACGAAGTCTTTCAGGATCTACTGCTCTGTTTGAAAGTGCTTTTCTGCCACCTTGTGGCCAAATCCGGGATAGCATGGCCTGTTCCACACGGAGGAACATACGGGATGTTTCCTGCCTCAGCCTGGCTAAAGAAACTATGAGTGCCCCTGGCTTTTGTTAAAACAAAGTAAAGATAAGACAAGAACAAAGGGACAGAAAGCCCTCGGTCTTTGTCCTTTTTTTTTTTTTTTTTTTCTTTTGGAGTAACTCCACTCATCCATGTTTTAAAGATTAGGGGAGCTCCTGAATAATCCGCTCCTCTCACTCTCTTAGAAGTCTACTGCCTGCCTCCTCCAGAGGTGGAGCAGGGCTATGTGGTGGCTGTCCAGAAGACTGAATATGAAGTTGATTTTGACATCCACTACCTCTGTAAAAAGAACTTCCTGCTGGATGGACCCCAGAAGATCACCTGCTTGTCGAATGGCAGCTGGAGTGCATCTCCTCCATACTGCAGAGGTGAGGGATGTTTCAGACGGCTACACCCAAAGCAAAATATGTGCATTTGATGAGTTTAAATGAAGATGTATATAAGCCCATAAAGCATTCAAATTCTTATGTGGTTGCACATTCAGTGCATGCAAGATGCAGCTATGCTATTTTGCATTAACACACATACATAATACACACTCCTAGATACTTACATATACACACAAGAATCAACACAGCATTTTGTATCTGATGCTTCTATCACACTTTCATACTTTGTTGATCATTTTCACAGCTCGCTGTCTCATCCCTGCCGAGCGAAGCCGTGTGGTGATTGGTGGAGAGAAGCGCTGGCCCTTTGACTTTACAGATGCCATGGTTCCTCACGGGGAACATGTGACGTTCTACTGCAGGCATCCTCACAAGTACTGCAACTTCCCTGCAACCCAGGTCTGCTTCGATGGAAAGCTGCAGCCACCAGCCTGCTACCTCGGTAAACATGGCCCACCCGCACAGGCCCTCCTTTTCTTATCTGTTTCAGCATGGCACTGAGAGGAACATGAGGAGGGAGGGTGTTGATTGACACTCGGAGACTTCTGCAATATTCATGCACCTTCTCTTTTCTTTTCAGAGCCCACATGGTTGCAGTATAAGCTCTTCACTCAACGGCTGGTCTCGGAGCTTGATCCGTGTGAGCCTGGTGATGTGGAATGACGACCTGGAGGTCGGACCCTGGCCCAGCAGCAATCACCCAGAGCAGCCCATCTCCACTCTGCAGCTTTGCTTCAACTGTCTAGGCTACGATTATGGTCTGTTAGACGCTGAAATGTTTTTCACAGCTCTTGTGGATCAGCAGGCTGAGCTGTCTATCCTGTGCTCATGGCCTTCGCCGCTCACTCCTGCATCCTATCAAACTGCAGGCATAATTATAATCTGCAAACCCTTCAAGCGTGACTTTGATCCTCCTCCAGCTTGAGACAGTGCATACTGTAGATGCAATCCATAGGCCTTCATGGTGATGTACATATGATGTATTAATACGTGCTATATCAGTTCTGCCTGTGATGATACCCAACTCATATTGACTCTGTGATATCTCACTGTGTGATCTTTCTCTCCTCTCTGTTGAGCGTGACGCATCAAGTCTTGAGGCTTGTAAGTGTTAATTTGGAATAAAGTGATGTCAAAACGGTTTGGCTCTCTGGTTTCCTCTTTACGACACGCGCAGAGTGCTGCTGCGTGAGTTCAAGTTCATTTCTCTCCATCCTCCTCGGCTCCCTCGTGCTCTGCCTCCCGTCTCTCTGACTCTCAGGCGCACACAGAGCCTTTCTTCGCAGGCTGCAGGTTCAACCGTACTCATAGGCTGAACATGGCTACTGGTCGGACCCGGTAGGCTGCGACACCATAGCAACTCCCCTTGACCCCTCCCTCCCTCGGCATTCGCAGCATCACCCTTTACACTGCACAGTCATATTTGGTCCTCCGGAAATATCCTCAGCACGGGTAAGCCAGTCCCTATGCAGCGAGTGTATGGGTGGAGTATAGTTTAAAATACAGTTTTAAATGTATCGAAAGGGTGTCCGGCGCGTCCTACGCCGGCTCTGACAGCAGGGCTGCAGGAAATGACAGCGCGCCGGGAAAGTTTGTGCTAAAGCTGCCGGGTTGCGCTCTCGGTGTCTCGGACCCTCGGCTCTAAAATGGCTGGCTGTAGGTCCGAGGAAGCTCCGGTGCAAAAAGGGAAGGATCCGCTCCACACCGCGACTGTCTGTAAATATACACGCTTCTCTACTGCGAGCGACGCGTTCGTGATGGCGTTGTCCCAGGTCCGAGAGCTGTCAGGGCGCACACGCACCAGAATAACACTGGCATCTCGGACCTAGGACTGTGCGTAATGGCGTCCTCCGCGGACAGAGCTCCGCGGTCTCTGAGAACACACTCGTGTTTGCAAACCAAACGGAATCTGAATATTGCTTTGAAGAGGATGTGAAATGAAACGCTACATTATTTATGTTGCATGTGGCTGATAGAAGTGCGAGAGAGGAAATGTGTTTTCGCTCCCATCATTCGGACCCCTCTGTGCTCCGGTGCGTTTCTCTCAATGATCGACGGCTCCGGTCGACCCCTCAGTTAGAAATGCGCTGAGCTAGAATTTAGGATCATGCAAGGTAACCGACACAATTACTAGGACGGTGTGATGTGGAGGAAGAGGGGGGGTCAAATGAGTCGACCATCACGTCGGACTGAGGAGTCAGGGGGGCGCAGCCTGCTTCCTCTACAGACTGTTTGTAATATCACAAAGAGTCAATACTGGCTTTTGCACTAAACTTGACCCCAATTATCTCATTTGAGACATTGAGTCCTTCCAACCATCCCACTCAATATATCATCCCCTTCCTTTGCTGCCATGAGATGTTTTTATTTTCATGCTGATTTTGCTACTCTGACTTTCTAATTTGCTATTTGATCCCTATTTTATAGAACTATAAATGGGTATGCCCCAAAATGGATTCTCAGTTGGCTTCAGTCCTGACCAGTGGCAGCCTGGATGTCCAAAATGGCAGCCAGTGTGCAGAGGGATCAGGGCCAGTGACAGAGGTTTTTTTGGACCCAAAGGAAAAAACCTCGTCCAGTACTGTACCAGGTAACCTCCAGCGCTGCCCTGTCAAAGCAGCAGTGACCATCAGGGGAGCTGCCCTGTCAATCAATGGGAAACAGCCAGAGGTGGGCGGGACTTGTAAGCCAGCCTCTCAGGAAACAAGCAAGATTGGTGGGTTCAGACAGCCAATTACAGTAAAGACTGGAGTGCCTGTGTTGCGCAGCCGACCAATCAGACTCAAAATTGTTGTTCCTCCACGGTGCAAGAGGCCAGCTGCAAACTCTGCCATCAGCCTGACCAAAGACTTTGCTCGCTCACATTTTAGAAGACCTGTTTCGGTCTCACCTGGAGTGGGGTTCACAGAAAAACACAGAAATAAAACCCAAACATCTGGCAAGAATGAGGGAGAGATCAAGGAAGTTAAGTATCAAAAGCCAGAGCACGCCAAACCAGAGTCATTCCATGAGACAGAGGCAGAAATGTGCAAAGAGAGACATGTTTTGGGTGCTAAAATCCACCCGGACGGCTCAGAAACTCCTTTAATCCCTAGCGCTAATACAATGAAAACACTGAGCAAGCAAGGCGTTAAAGAGGAAACCACAGAGAGAGAGATAGAGGAAAATGTTCCCCTGACTTTGCAGGAAGTGGACTTGAAGCCTTGTGAGACGTTTGATGTGGTGGACACGGAGGAACAGACGGAACCTCTGGACCTGAGTCTGCCCAAGAGACGAGAGAGTCGAGAGAGGAGGTGTGGGCGCTTTCTGGACGATTCTGGCTGCGAGAGCTCGCTGATCATGGAGGTGGATGAATACGAGGGAGAAGGAGACAGAGACGTAGTGGAAGAGGACGACGAGGGCGATGAAGAAGACTCTGTGCTGCGTATGGCCGGCACAGACGCACTTGAAGACTCTCTCCTGTCTCCCTCTTTTTTTTCCTCCTCTGTCTTCACCTCCCTCTCCTCGATAGACGGTGATGCTGAAAACCTTCTCCTCATAGACGACCAGGGAATCCCGTATACGCTCAGCCCAGATGGACTCAAAGTGCCGCAGGTCGATGCTTCCAGGTCAGAGGATCCTCAGTCCGATCAGGCAAACTCAGCAGAGGTAGAAGGAGGTGGCTCACCACGATTGGCCTCGTCAGCAGAGCCCAGCCTTAGCCAAAGTTTAGAAAATGCACTAAATGCACCTTCTGGTGATGTGTACCCCTCACCAGCCCCTGCCACTGACTCCCCATCACGAGGTGTTGATCAAACAAAGAGTTCAGAAGTCTTCACGAGTTTGATCTCAAAGTCAGATCCCTCTACGGCCGCAGAGCCAAGCGTTAAATCTGTCCAGGCTAATGCTGCTCTGTCCCCCTCCTCTGGGATATCAGTCCCCACCCACCCCATTCAGATCCTCACGAACCCTTCCACTAACGCTCCCATCCTGCTCCTGTCATCCTCCTCTTCCTCTTCTCAGCTCTCGCCGGCTCCGATAGGTCTCACGCTTCCCCTCTCTGTCGCTCAGACCTCACCTGGTGCTTCCACCCCCATGTTCCTTCTCCTTTCACCTGTGCCCTCCTCCTCCGGCGACTCTGCATCTACCTCCACCCCTATCGCTGTCCTCGACCCCACGACCGGTCAGTTGTCCCAGATCACAGGCGCCTCAGCCCCGGTGTCCCTGCCCCTGCCCTCTGGTCAGGTCAGCACCCTGGGATCACCTCTGCCCACGCAGTCTCACCCCGTCATCCGGCTGAGCCCCAATAACCCTCCTGTCATCCTGTCAGCAGTGAGTAACGTGAACCCTGCTCGGGCGGTGCGCTCGTCCTCTCCTGCTGTTCAGAACGACCACCGCAGCACGACTCCCCTCCTTCAATCTCAAATCAACTCTTCTGATTCAAACTCTGGAAGTGAAGCCATATCTGCTGAGGACGTCTCAACTGAAAACAGCAAGCCATCAGCTTTTACAGCATCCTCTCCGCACCCACAGTCTGCTGGTTTGACCTATGACATGTTAGGTCAGCCCAGCTCAGAGGCCCAATCGCCAGCCTCAGAGTCTCAATTTGACGCATCTGACCTGCACTCGCAACATTTACCTCTGGATGACCATCTTTACTTCTCCAACGTTGCTGCTCCTCCCTCCCCTCCCGCTCTCTCCTCTGGTAAACTCGAGCCCCTCGACCCGCTGGATCCTCTCTCTCCAGTGACGTCGCCTAACGCCATGGGCCCTCGCCGGGTGCTGTACTGCCAGCTGTGCCCACGGGTCTTCTTTTACCTCTCCGACCTTGAGCGCCACGCCATCACCCACTCGCAGAAGAAGCCTCACGTTTGCCAGCAGTGTGGCAAAGCCTTCAAACGCTCCAGCCATCTGCAGGTAGGTGCAGGCTAATTATAACTTCATCATTTCAGAGCAATATTGAGTAATAACACAAGTCACCTGAACAGATGTTAAAAACGATTAGTGCAGCTGTGAACACAATCCTGACATTTTCTCACCTTTAAGTTGATATAGCTGCTTATTCACACACACGTGGAGCAATGTTAGCATTCATCTGGAGTGTTTGTGTTTGTGTAAGTTCAGCATTCTCTCTCTGTCTGGTCCTGGCGTTGATTTTCACCAACTCCAGAGGGAAATATGTGGCTCTGGAGCTGCTAAAGTCTCCTCTGTGTTCACCAGCTAGTTGCTAACTGTGTGGCGCTAGGTGCTGGGTTTTGGTTTGTCAGGATTTTGCTTTAGCTGTGGCTGAGCGTGATGCTACGAGAGCGCTGAGAGTGAACCAAAATAGTAGAGTTGCGGAGCTGAAAGAGGCTACTAAGCTCCGCAGAGCTGAGGTGAACTGCGTAAGTCGGGTGTCTTTGTGGGTTTGTCGCTACGAGCAGCATGTGATCCATTGTAATATCAAAATATTGATTAAAGCTGCATTGATAAATATGTTTTCAGAGGTCTTTTAGAAAAATGTTCACTGTTTTTTTTTTCAACAGAGGCACAAGCACATCCACACAGGCCAGAGGAACTTTGTGTGCCCCATCTGCGCCAAACGCTTCAGGGAGGCGGGCGAGCTCCAGCGCCACCAACGGGTCCACACCGGAGAGAAACCCTACCAGTGCCAACTCTGCCACACGCGCTTTGCCGAGCGCAACACGCTACGCCGGCACACCAAACGCAAACACCCTTACCACCAAGTAGCCATGGAAATGCTGAACGAGAGGAGAGGCGGCGGCCGAGGAGACGGGGGAGGCGGCGGAGGCGGCGGCGGCGGTGGCGGCGCATCCAGAGTGCAGGAGGAAGAGGAGAGCGCTGAGTGGTACAGCTCCACTGTCTCTAATCTGGATAACTCAGAGTCTGAGGTGGAAACGTAAAGAGCGAAGGGAGGGAGCAGGAGATTCTGGTTAGATGCGAAACTTTCCTCATTAATTAACATTCATCAAAAGGGAGCGCTTGCAATATTTATGATGTTTTTAAGGTAATTTATTTATTTGAATGTATATTATTCCCATTCCATTAAATGGTCCAAAAAGACAGCCTTCAGAATCGTGAATGATTTTGACATCAGCTTTCCTGTGCGAGAAATATGAAAGAGGAAGATCGAACTTGAAATCGAGCTTTTTACGCGAGTTCAGAATATTCATGAGACGAGCTAACGTGAGGTCGCGTTCCCATTCAATCCACGATAAAAACCCTCAAGTGCTCAGAAAAAGAAGGATAACTTATTTACTCGAGACAATTCTCTGCTCTAATTGTAAATATAAAGAGAACTATTTGTAAGAGCTGCACTTCTGCACTATATCACGTGAAAGATGAAAGCTATCTTTCGTACCGTCAGAGACACTGTGAGTCATTTGCACTTGTTTTCCTTGAACTCAATATTCACTTTTTTTTATATCGTGAAGAAAAACGCTTGCGTGTTTCGTTGCAGCTGTCGATTTTATGTATTTAATTCGTATCGCGGACGAGTTCGACCACATGTTTTGATTTATTCTAACATAAACACTATATTCAGTTTTGTTTTGTTTAATATTATGTTAACTTATTTGAATTAAATTTTTGTCAACTGTAACTGAATCTTTGTCCCATCTCCTTTTTCAGTCTGCTTCCACTTCGGTGTCTGTTGCATGCGGATGTTGAAAAAAGGTATATTCAAACTGGCTTTTCATGAAAAGGTTCACTCACGTATGCTGCCGCTCTCTCTGGTAATGAATACTCAGGCCAGGGCCGTATCCGTCCTTTCATTTAAGCCGATCCTCAGAGTCGATTCTCTTTTCTACATTAATCACCAAAGACGAGACCAGACTTTACACGGATATTTGTGAGAGGGAAAAAAAAAAGGGGAAGATACTTGATATATATCTGCTGGACTGCCTCCAGGGAGTAATTGAGTTTGTAAGACAGTCTTCTGTTTTTTGCACTCTCTCAATTTTCTGCTCCATTTAAGCCATGGAGCCTAACAGAGCTAAGCTCGAGATAACTTATTAAATACTGTATCGCTCAAATGACCTGACTGGGTCCTCGCGGCCGTCCCATTGCTTATTTCTGCGCCGGCCATTGTGCGAGCAGAGATGCTTTGGTTTGCTGAAAGGCCCTTGCTAAGCTCCGTTGTAGTGAAGTTTGGCAAACTCACTTTTATAGAAGGTCAGAGGAAGGAAAGAGGTGCAGAGCAGAGGTTAACCAAGCAGTCTGTGCTGCAGAGAGGCCGCCTGCTCTTGGAGATAGTGGAGTATTTGCTTTGGTGAAGTGTAAGAGCAGATGTTTAATGCATATTTTACCTTAACCTGAATATGTAACATGCAACTCACAGAGGGACTCTTCTTAGTTAGAAAAAGACTTATGGGCTGCAGCATGTGCACAAGATGGGGCACAAAATTTACAATCACTGCCCAGTGGAAAATTCCCCACACTTCAGCTGAGTATGAATCTTCAACAGTCTGACAGAACAAGCGGATTTCTTTCAAAGACTTTTCAGCACAGAATTCCCTCTCTGTTTGTTACTGCCACCACTCAACAAGGGAACACTGTGGAGACCCAAAGGGGGAATTTTCTACAAAAAGTCTGACGCTGGAAAATTCACATTTCAGACTAAGTCAGGCTGTTCGAGCCTCGTATTCGCTTCAGCTGAACTTTAGAAGTAATTTTTGCTCAAAAATGGGCTTTGTTTTGTTCCCCATCTCTTCCACTGCAGACATGAAGGGATCTCTTCAGGGCCAGGATGAAAAGGAGGAGTGATTACAGCAGCAAATACATTTTTCAGTGTACATGTGAGCTTCAGATAGATTTGAAAAAATGTGAGCATATTCTTGACTATCTCTACTTTTATTAGACCCTTTTGGCAAAGTTGCAAATAAATGAGGGGAGTCTGCTTTATGGTGATATTAAATTTACAGAACAGTTGCATTAATGTGTTGAAATAACTTGATTTTCAGGAGTCCAGGTTCATGTTTGCAGACTTTCTATGTATTCATCTTTCTCTTTGTTTAGCACCTTTAAACATATCCTTTCCCCACATTAACTTCAGCACAAAGTCAGTTATAAGTCTGACTTATCATTTGATCAATTTAACAATGTTCAAATCTTCCAGGATCCCAAAATACAAAAATGACACAGGCACCTTTGTTGTTCGTGATAATTACCTTAAAATATTATTATAGAACCTTTTATGGTCAGAAAAAATACTTCACTACTTATACACACAACAACCAAAAACAAAATTTACATGTAAAATGATGTTTAATGTCGTTTTTATTGAAAGTCAGTCACATAGTTTTAGAAATTTCCTTTAATAAAATATTTATTTTCGACAGGCATGAATGTGAGAGTCAAATCCCCACATCAGCACTTTCTACATGTTCCCTCAGCTTGTTTGTACATGATATATAAATGATGTTACGTAATTATAAAGAAAACAAGACAAACTCCAGAGGGTGCTAAAAACAAACCTTCCAACCATGTTATTTTGTCAATGAATGACTGCATTCATATTTACAGTATGTTGATATCGTGCTCTAAAATGACATAAATCACAATAGAAGTAAGTTGTTCACGCGTTAAAAGATGGCGCCTTAACCAGCGATTGCTCTTCACCTTTTTGTTGTAGACGCTCATTGAAGGGCTTCATGCATATTGTTGAGGTCACTCTGAGAGTTTAGCCATTACATCCATGTTGTTCTACCAGTTAAAAAAAGAAGAAGAAGAAATTGACCCAAAACAGATTCCGGTCCTCTAATTGACACCACTGCATCGCTGAGCCTACAAGGCCCTCAGTGCCTGGTGATGAAGATGAATATTCAACTGGCCGAGTAGGTGAGATCAGCAGTCCAGCTGGAGATGTGTGTGTACAGTACAGTATGCGTGTGTGTGTGTGTGTGTGTGTGTGTGCGTGTGTGTGCGCAGGTCTGGCAGCTGTCCAGACTGCACAGAGCTTCAAAGTGCAGTGACTGACAGACAGGTGGATGACGGACGGACAGAGAGAAGACAGAAATCTGTGGAGCCTCTGTGCGTGTTCGAAATCTACCCTTGTGTGTGTGTGTGTGTGTGTGTGTGTGTGTGTGTGTGTGTGTGTGTCTGTTTGCTCCTGTGTTTGTGCTGCGTGAAGTGGAACGGGCAGCAGGGCTCCTGAGTGGCACAAGGCACATGGCCAAGTGATTGAAGTGATAAAGGTAGAGGAGGAACGGCAATAGATGCAGTGATGAAGGAGCAGGCAGAGGCAACAGACGTAATGAAGTGTGTTAGACTGGTATGTTTCAGCTTTTCATTCTCTTTGATACACTCGCCACTTTGATATGTTTGTTCTGTATCCGCTCTGTTGCATCACAGACGTCCCGTTATTGCCACTGAGAGCCAAAATGATGGAAAGCTAAACTAACCATGGATGGATTCTGGGTTTTGTTTGCATGTCATTGCACAGATCAGCCATGTGAGGGCACACTTACGCTTGTGATGTGCTGCATGTGCTGGCTTATTCCCTGTGCTGCCTCTCAGCTCTCTCAAATGGTGGAGGGGAACTTATACCAGGGTGAAGGGCAGGAGACAGAGAGCCCAGAGAGCTGGATCTACATTCAAACTCTGCAGCTTCAGCAGTAAAGGAGGCGTATTTGATATAAATATGAATTCGCTCCTGAATATTCATACAGGGTACTTTTATTCCAAGCTGCAGCATATGGCGCTTCTTAGCTTGTGAGCTGCATGTGACCACAGAATTACACTGGGAAATGTGATCGTTCACAAGGGGAAGGTTAACAGCGTGCAAGCCTCTTTGCTCATTGCAGGATTCAGACTGTGGAGTCTCTCTCTCTCTCTCTCTCTGTGTATGTGTGTGTGTGTGTGTGTGTGTGTGTGTGTGTGTGCAGGAGGGAGTGGGAGGGGGAGTGAGAAAGAAGGAGGGTAACAGGTGTTAATCAGAAAGGGAGTCCAGGCTGTAGAGGCGAGGGTGTAGCTTTGGAGGGGAACCAATTACATCACCTTTCCCTCAATACTGTGCCATGCTGTCAGTGCAGTCTGTGTTTATATATATATGTGTGTGTGTGCGTGTGTGTGCGTGCATGTGTGTGAAATGCATTTACAGGGCATGAGAGGAAAAGCTGTCAAAGGTGAGATTTTACAATGATGAAAAAACGCGGTTGGACTGTGCAAATGGCACCTGAAAGAGCTGTCCATCTATCACTGCACATTAAATTAAGGTTCCCATTCATTTTGTGTTCCATTAGTTGTTCCATTTTGTTCCATGGCAACCGTAATTGGCCCATGCGGTGCTATCTGTGCTCCGTGTTCTCTGATTAGTGGATCTTGACATCAGAGTCTTTCTTTCCACATCAGATAAAATGGCAGCAGCCTCCTTTTTTTTGTGTGCGTCTCTCCATTTCCCTGTCGGCTGCAGCTCCCTTCCTGTCCTCGTCATAAGGACTCCCTCCCCCTGTCTCCTCCCTTTCACTCCAACTTTTGCAGTCTCCTCTGCCTCACCCGCTGTTCCTCCCCTCTCTGTCTCCCCCTCTCTATGACCTGCTGAACCAGCACACACCGGCCTGTCTGTCAGATCGACAGAACAGGTGCTCCAGCTACGACCTCACTTCCCCCACTTTTCCCCCCCTCTGCAGCCCAAAGGCACACACACGCACATACACACACACACACACACACACACAAAGCACATGCACACATAGGCAAACACGGTCCTACATGTTCGCCCAAGTTGCTTTGAAGGCCTGAACAGTGAGGTGAAACTTGGGTGATTTTGCCTGGCACCACTGCTGATACATGCTGTAAACTATATGCTGACGGACACTGACTTACTGACCTGTGACTCTCTGTGGTATCATGCACTCACACACTCTCTCTCTCTCTCTCACACACACACACACACACATATACTTGCACACAAACAGTACTAAATCACTTTAAGAGGGTGACCCAAAGGTGTCTTGACAGGAGCATATGAGCCTGCAGTCTTGCTACAGTACATGATTTGATGTGAGTCCAAAACACTCCTGGGCTTTTCTCGCTGCCATGTAATAAACCGTCTCTTTATCCTGCCTTCACTTTTCTACCCATCACATTGTGTCGCAATTCAGCTCCTAACATGAAGGAGCTGCGCTAATTTGGCCAGCCGGTGTACTTTTTGTCAAAGACGCGTCCAAGCAAACACAGAAGTGCTCATTGTCTTTGAATGTGCTCCTCAATCAATCAGTCAGCAGATGTCAGGGGGGAGTGAAGGGCCGCGAGAGGAGGGGGGAGGCCATGGAGGGGGGAGGGGTAAAGTTTGACGGTCGCTCACAGTTGGCACCGAGGACCCAGGATGCTTTGGGGCGGATGGGGAGAGGGGCAGAGCGAGCGAGGCAGAGGTAGAGAGGGTGAGTTTCTATCGTAAGGGGACGAAGGAACCACAGATCCTTTTTCTCTTTGCACTTCACCTTTAGGAAGAAAAAAACAATCCCAGAGAAAGTGAGAAGTGTGGAAAAGGGGGCGAAAGAAAAAAAAAAAAGGATATGAAAAGAACATGAAAGAAAGAAATCGTCATTAAACGCACTACGAAGTTCTCTCTCTCCCTCTCTTCCTGCATCTCGCACCTCTCTCAATCTAATCTTAAATCCACTCCAATTTCCCCCGAGGGACTCAATTCTCTCCTTTCCTGTAAGTATTCTCTTTCATTCTCTTGCTTTTATTCTCTCAGTGTTTTTTCAACGCCTTCCTGTGCCTCAGTGCCCTACTCTGAAATAATGCCCGTGCCAGACGAGAAATCTCAATCAGCTGCTTGTTATTTGATTGCACTCATGAGCGAGTGGCCTTCTTTTGGACTCCTCACATTGTAAATAAGTGAGGTGTGTGCATGTATGGGATTGGGAATAGGACGAGCTCTGCGGTGATTTAGTATGCATAACCTCAGCTATTCCAAAGTATGTGTGTGGTGGTTTTTGTGTGTGTGTGTGTGTATGTGTGTGTGTGTTTGTCCGTTCCCTGCAAACAGGTTTCCTCTGGGTGCTCTGTGGCTGGCCAGTTCAAATCAATATTGTTAATAGGCTGTGTGTGTGTGTGTGTGCGCACTAATGCAGCTTATGTAGATTTCCCAGCTCTCTCTATTTTGGAGGCAGCTCGCTCTTCTTTTAGTGTGTGACACATTTGCGGTCCTGCTGTCACGGTGTAAATGTGTTGTGTGATGCTGCAGGTGTTGTGAGTTCATGTGTGTCCGCCGCGATCAGCGTCCTCCAAGCCTGGCGTCCTGAGTATCTGCTGGGGCTCCGCTCTCCTCTTCCTCCTCCTCCTCCTCCTCCTCCTCTGTGAAAGCCTCCTTGTCTGTTTAATTCTCTGTGTCGTTGGCTCTGTCTCTGTGGGTGGGCCTCTGTGACTCTCTGCGTGATTATGACAGGCTGTCTATGGGGAGGCCTGCCGTTGCCAGAGCAGCTCACCGCGGCGTTCAGTCTGCCTGTAGGTCTGAGCGGCTTTGCGTCTCTATTTCCCCCTCAATCTATCTCCGCTGTGCTTTGTGTGCCTCTATCAATATCGGTTTGTGTCTGTCAGTGGATTAACAAGCATCTGTGTCTCTCACTCCCCTGCTTCCTCTTGCTCTCCCAGCAGCGAGAGACAGAAGGAGAGGGGTCCATTCCTCCTGGTAGAGTGACACCAGGAACTTTCTCTCTCTCTCTCTCTGCTCCACTCCCTGGCTCCTCCGCCCTCTCCTCCACCATGACGCTGCTGGCCTCTGAGAGGTCGCTCCTCATCCGGAACAAGTTCCGCTCAGGTGAGGATCCTGGAGTCTCAGCTCACGCCAATTAAAGGAGAGAGGGATTTATTTTCCCCACAACAATGGCTTTACATCTCGGGCACGATTGGCAACATTAGCATCAATATGTGGAGGGGAAGTGTTTGTGAAGGTTATTGGCTGGTCGGTCGCAATGTCTGCCATGTGATCGATTGAGTGGAAGTATTGATCATGGTGAATAGATTTAGTGATTGCTACCCACAGATAGAGATCTTTGCATGCTGCTCTGTGACACTTTAATCACAACATAGTTAGTTTGTTTGTTGAACAGTGGACTTTTAAGGGACCTTTAGGAGGTTAAAAAAAACTTAAAATCCAGTGGTGGAAGAAGTACTCAGATCTTTTACTTGACTAAAAGTAGCAATACCACAGTGTCAAAATACTCTCTTAAGTAAAAATCCTGCATTCAAAATATTACCTCAGTAAAAGTATAAAAGCATTCAGAAGAAAATACTTAAAGTATTCTTTGTGCAGAATGACCCACTTTTTTACTCATATATATTATATTACTGCATTTTAATTATAAATTATAATTGTAATGAAGGATACATTAATGTGTGCATTATTTTAATGTTGTAGCTGTTAAAGGTTTGGTTCATTCTAACTGACTTTATATACTGCTGGGTAGCTTAGTCTACAATAATATGTCAGAATTTATTATTAATAATCGTAAAGTAACTTGTAACTAAAGTTGTGAAAGAAATGTAGTGTAAAGTACAATATTCACCTCCAAACTGCGGTGGATTGGAAGTATAAAGTAGCACAAAATGAAAATACTCAAGTAGAGTACTTTAAATAATTTTGAAATAAGATAAGATTAAGATAAAGGATCCTGAGTCATTATACATCATATAAAAATGTAAATGCTGTAGTCGAATGTATATCATACCACTTTCTGTAAGTCTTCTAAGATCCTGAAGGCAAAAATAGTCAAAGAATGGCTGAAATTAATCCAAAATGATCATCGTGAGTTTAACTAATGCAATATATTACTCTATGATTACAACCTTCAGGACACAACCTGTGACTAGCAGCATTAAACAACCTTCCTATAATGCAAGTTCCCCTACAACTTGCAGCGGCTGCTGTTGTGCTCCCAGGCAGCTGTCGTTAACAGCTGGTAAAATAGAAAGGCGAGGAAACGGCGTAGAGGCAGCCTCCTAGGTGTACAAACACCTGCTGGAAAACGTGATTCTTTAGGGCAGCTGCCCCGCTTGGAATCATGTATGTACATAGCAGAGCTTAAGGAAGTCAGGCAGTGCATCAAACTGATGTGAAATAAACATGAGCCTGTGTCAGCTGGTGGAGGATATGATTCAGTTTGTTTGAGTTCTTATTCAATGTTTAACAATTATATAGCTGACCTTTGACATGCATTCTATTTTCATGTCACAAAAGTAGTTATATGCTAGATGGTCAATGTTAAGAAAATGGGCTAATCCTCATCTTAAGATAATAAATTTTCATCTTGCAACCCTTAGAGCAAACTATCTGCTTGCGACCCCTCATCACAGGTTCAGTCAAAATGTCCCTTTGTTTAATCTGAAGGATTTTAAGAGGTCTGAAGAGGTTAAAATAGCCAGTGTTTTACAAGGAAAATGCCTTTTTAGAAATATGTTTATTTTGTCTTATCCTGTTAATCTTTTAACGACACCCCTCAGATTTATCTTAGGACTGACCCCCGGGCTGGGAACACTGAGTTATGTAATGAATGTTCACTAATGCAATTTAAAGGGCAGTTCAAGACGTGCATCGGGCCTCCAGTTAAAATACTAAGCAGTCTAATGTTAGACGCACACAAACGGAGGGAAATCTAGCAGGAAATCTGGTGTGATAAGCACCGCTTGTTGTGGCAACAGAGCACAGCGTGTTAATCTGCTTTAAATCGATATTTTTACAGCGTTAAACTTTTGTTTTGAGTTGTCAGCGGCAGGAAAGCAGGAAGAATATAGTTAGCACAAATGAGGGTGACGTGAGGAGGAGAGACTTGTGGAGAGAGTGGGACAGCTGAAGGGGGGATGGGACCAACAGAAATAGACATACTGAGAGATAAATAGTTGCTGCCCTCAACCCCCCGTGCAGTCCTCCCCCTCCCCTTGTCAGGTCTCTAAGGTCTCAAAACTCACCGACATGTATCATCGGGGGGAAGCACTCGGTGTAACGGGCCCAGCCCTGCCCTGCTTCACCTGTTTGTGTGTGTGCTGAATGTTAATGCGTGTGTGCATACTCGTGGTGTGTAGGTGTGTGCAAGAATGCAAGGAGATATATAATCTAGAAGCACTGCAAAGTCATGGGGTCATATAAGTTGCAAGGCCGTATCGTTTGACGGCGATCGTCTTGCATTGCTCAACCTTTCTACGTCAGCGTCTTTTCTTTTCTCAGATAAGTGCCGAGTTCTCCAGCGAGGAATCAAACTAACTTGCTGTTCCATCGGTGTAACGTGTGATATTTCATCATTGTTTTTAATGGAGCCCGCTCAATCTCTCTTCTTGTGTTTCAGTCCTGCAGTTGAGGATTCAGAACCGAAGGCAGAGTGAAATCAATGCAGACCCTGGTTAGTCTATGTGTATCATTAACATTGTGATTGATCCATCTACACTATGACTGCAGGTTGGATTTCATATTAATGATCTTCAGGTGACCTCTTTGCACTGACAGATGATTGCTTATTGATTAGTAAATGCCTGTGTAGGATTTACTATATTGAGCAGCTTTTACTTTGTTTTGATTTTAGCTTCGGAGTCTAAATTTCTGTGTATATGCTTTAAAACCTCTGCTTGGGCAACAGCCTTCCTTTGTTGAATATAAAGTTTCATTTAATAATGCCCCTGTTAATATAACAGGAACATTTATGCCAAGATAATGATGCTAATTTTTCATTATGAATCAGTAGGAACAGTAAGGACGATAACCACAAATCAGCATACAAAATGTGCACTGTGTTCACATTAATATGTCTACACATGCAGCAGGTATCAGAGATGTTAAAAATGAAGACTTTTGTTCTGAAATGTGGATTTTGCTCATTTGGATACAAACATAAATGCATAGAGGCAACATATGTGCGAAAAAAAAAAACATGTTCTTAATTAACAGGGATTATCTAGAGATAAATGTGTGAATAAATTGTGCTGCATGTATAAAATACGGATATACTCAGTCAGACTTGTGCTCATATGTGATACAGACTAGTCCAGACTGTAGAAATACAATCTCAGGTGCTCTGTCGAGAGGCACCTCGCTTCATTTCTCTCCTCGTTGTCTGAGGCTGAAGCAGGTTGCATAAGAAGCAGTGCACATTCTGATACCTGCCAACACAAAAGAGCGCCTGAGATGCTCCATGCTGTAACTTGGAAGGATGAGTTGAGGGCTGAAAATGCTTTGTTGATGCACTGGTTCACCTGAGTTGCTCCTCTGCTAGGCTGGCATTCTCTAAAAGACAAAAAAAAAAAAAAAAAGAAAACCCTGCATTGTCATTTAATCTTATCCGGACATGTTTTTTTGTGTCCATAGGGCTGAAATCTGCTTGTTCCCCACAAAAAACAGAGAAAGACCAGAGTGAAGCTCTGGTGAGTTGTTTCTCAATAATATCCAACAGCATGATGCATTGATGTTTTTTTTTGTTTTGTTTTTTTTTGTAATTTCTATTCATTTGTATGATTGATTATATTTAATAGAACAGAATGAGACCCCAGTTTTGTTTACCTGTTACTTCCATATAGTTGTAATATCATAAGAAACACATGAACATGAATTGTGAGAAATGATGAAGGTCACTGTTTCCCCCACCACCGAATGGGTTAAGAGCTATTTCACCTAAAAATGACTAATTTGTTCCACAGTTTCCTTCAAAAACCTTGCAAATGTTGTGGGGGAAACACTGCTGTAAATAAGCATTTCTTTAGGCTGCATTGGCACTGGAGTTAAGTTTTATTTCACTTTCTGCTGAATGAACTGCTTGAAATCTCTGGGCCCTGGCTGTTGGTTTGACCTGTTGTTTCCTGACTGATGCAGCGTCTATCCGACGATGGTGCCGCTCAGAAGCTGCCCCCTAGTGGTCTGAACACCGACACTGCACAAGGTGATGCCCTGCCGACAGTAATGCTGCTGTCTCCTTCCTGCTTTGCCCTGTGTGCTCCGAGCAAAGAGCACAGTAACATTTCCCTGCCTCTGTCCTTCTTCCTGTTTGCATTTGATCATATCTGCGCGGCCCTCTGCTTCCTGTTGTACAGTAGTTGTGTGGAAAAGAGGTGTGTAAGTCTGTCAATGGGCTCGATGTTTCATCAGCTGTCAGTTACACAGAAATGTGACCTTGTTGCATGCTGTAACTCCGCATTTTAAGCAGCCTGCAAACATATCAGTGATTGACAGCACATGATAAACTCACCCATCCAGGGATCAGCACTTTCTGCCATTGCTCTCTCCCTCGTCTGTCTTTATCTCTCCTGTCCTCACCCTTCAACCTTTTAATTTGAAAAGACTGTTATAGCATCTGACTTTTCAAACAATCCTTTTCTGCCCTTTTAAAAACATAGCGTGAATGTGTGTGTTCATATCCAAGGGAATACATCTCCCCGTGGGCAGGAGTGTTTACTATTTTTTGATGCCTCTGCTGGTTTGAATTGGGACTGATAGCCTGTGGCAACACTGTTGTGCACGCTCACATCACATATGTTCAGAAATCCTGTAGCTTCTCTCTCTCCAATCTCGGCTCCTCTCTCTGTGCTGATCTCCCATCTGTCCCCCTCTCTCCACTTATCTGCACGATTCACCCCCCCCTCCTGCAGAGAGGACTGTGTGTGGGGCCCAGAGGCAGAAGAAGGCTCGCCAGGCGCAGGACCTCACTGAGAGGATCCAGCGTCCGCCTGGACCTGCGGATCAACAGCCTGAACACACGCTGCCCCTGGAGAACCGTGAGTCAACATCCGCATGCACGGGCACACACATCCAGAATCACGCTCAGTTTTTTCCTTCATTATTTCCCACTCAACATCTTCTGCTCCTCTTCTGACCTTACCTCCTTTCACTTTTCTTTGCCTCAGGTCCTGCTTCTTTCCCTCTGTCAGCTGATGTCTTCGAAGATGACATCTCCTCCTCCTCCTCCTCCTCGCCCACTGAGCAAAATGGCGTTCACCAATCACCAGCCTTTTCTTCATTGCCAGGGCTCTCAGGTGACCAATTACTGAGTGACTTCTCAGCTGTGGTCCCGCCCCTTAATAGCCACAGCCCCAGTCATGCTCAGGTGAGGAAAAGAAGCCTGATCAGTTAATTCCCACCAATAACCTCTGATAAACACATAAAAGTGAATATTAACAGACTACTGCATTTATAAATAGCCTCATATGTCAGCTCTGATAATCTGATATTCTGCCTTTAGTCTGGTTTGGCGTTGCTCCCGGCAACCGAGGGCATCAGACCACCGATGAGTGTAACACTGGGTGAATCAAACTCCATGGCAACAACTGGGAGACCAAATGGGATTTATCTGACCTCTCAGACCACACCCCTGCTGCCAAAGGTAATGTGGGGTTAGTGCATGCTAATGCAGGCACATAAAAGCCTCCCTGCTTTCAGTTTTAATGTTTTGGCTCATAGAAATTTATAACATTTTCACGACTCTTCAAAATCAAATGATCATATCAAGAATGCAGGCATATAAATGTGGTAATATGACACCTTCATGCAGAGAAACAGCACTTAAATTGTGTATGTGCTTGCTGTGGTGGCAGGTATTCACAGCAGGTATACAGCATAAGAGATAAAAGAGCATTGTAGAGGTCTTCAGCCCAACAGGATGGTCACTCCTCTGTTTTGTCAAACACAATGCTTGTCTCTAAGCTGCTCTGCATTCATTACTGTCAATTTGCACTTCTGGGGGAGCTGCGTATTTGCCCTGTAGGTTAACACATTCACACACAAGCAGCATGGCTGTATGTCAGAACCAGCACATGCTGTCATCAGGAGATTTGTGAGGCATTTGTACGTATCATGCAAGAACTTAACCTTGACATGAGGCAAATACTGTCAAACAGCATGAAACGACTTGACATTTTCTCTCTAATATTTTACACGCTACTCTTGAAATTGCTCACTAGAACCACAGAGCGGTTACAGTTTTTGGGCAATGTGTGTTTTTACAGACAGCTCGGCCGGCCAGCCCCGCCTGCTCCTCTTCCCTGCCCACCTCCCTCAACTTCAACCATCCCCCTCGCCCACGGAAACCGCGGGACACCAAACCCAAAATGAGGAAACTCCAGTATCACCAGTACATTCCTCCAGACCAGAGGGGAGGGTCTGGGACTGGAGGTACTTCCGTCTATTTATTTTACCTTTCTACATTTATTTCAATTCTTTTTTCATTTGTCCAATCAAGGCTTCCTCTTGTTGCAAGAAGATTGAATTTAACCTAAAAGTGGTTTATTTTCAGGGGGAAGAGCCAAACAGAAGAGCCCTACCCCTGCCCAGCCTTCAGACCCAGCCTATTCCCAACTCCTGAATCAGCAGCAGGTCTTCCTCCAGCTGCAAATCCTCCAGAACCAGCAGCAGCAGCAGCAGCAGCAGCAGCAGCAGCAGCAGCAGCTACAGTCGCAACAACAGCTCACTGTTGTGGCCAGGTATGTTGATTCATCATAAGGTCAACCAACTATCTGTGCTTTATCAATGAGACATCAGATAGTTTGGGTTAGTTAATGCGTCTGTCTGTCTTCTCTTTGTAATATAACAAGATCACTGGTGGACTCACAATATTTCATACCCTCTTGTCTGTTCCTGTAAAATAATATTTAGCTAATAAACAGTCAGATGGACACACCGTGTGTTAAATAGGAACACATGCACAAAATAATCTAACAGTGTAACCCTCCTCGTCCTTCGTGCCATCTGTTAGTCTTGTGCAATAGCCATGTCTTTGTATTATCACACCGTCTTTCTTGCGTGTTTGTCATCGAAAATCTAGAATAAAATCTAAATGACAAAAATAAATGTTTCTGTCATTCCTTCAGTGGAGATCACAGTGATCTTGTGAAGTCCTCTGGAGCCATGCCACTGAATCCCCAACCAGTTCCCGCCACAACCAACCACACCCCTCTGGACACAAACCCTGCGTCCAAGCCTGAGCTCCTCCCTGCAAATCTGGTCGATCTAACGGTAAGAAACGCAGGAAAGCACTGAGAGGCAGCGAATGCCTGAGAATGCTAACCATCTTTTACAAGTCAGGGTGAAGACAAGAGTGTCCTCTGCCCTCCCACCCTCACCTCTTCCCTTTCCTCAGGTGTCGGAGTTGCGGCAGCAGCTGCGTAAGCGTGGCCTCCCCGTCTCCGGCACAAAGCCTGCTCTGTTGCAGCGTCTCCGCCCCTTCCAGCTTCCCCACTCTTGCCTCACCCCTGCTCCCCTCTGCCAGCTGGGTACCAGCCTGGACCCCCTCACCCCATGCCCCCCATTGCCACCCAGCCAGAGCCCCAGCTCAAGCTCCAGCTCTGGACTAGACTCACCCGGCAGAAGCCCGAACCAACAGATGTACATCCCGGACAGGGGAATGCCTAATGGGATTCTCAGTGACGCTCCAAACGGAATTCCGAATGGCTTCTCGAACGCTGCGTCAGTCAGTTTGGCAGGTGAACAGTGTGGTCTTACCAACACTGTCTTCCTGGCTCCTGCTAGCACTGCGTCAGGAACCCCGAGTCCCAGTCTACCCATGTCGTCCTCCTCGCCGCTGCAGTGCGGGACTCCCTGGAGAACCGAAAACGAGCAGCAGCGGCAACAGCAGCAGGAGCTTAGCGTGGAGCTGGAGATGAGGGAGAGGTTAAGGAGCAGACCCAGGGACCGCTCTACTAACACGGGCAACGAGGTGAGTGAGGAAAGACTCTGGCCTTTGGTCTACACATGTCAGAGAATTGCTCATTTCCCCAGAACTGAGGTCATTAATACTTCTTAAAATTATTCCTCCAGTCTTGTGGAGGATCCCTTCATCCCTTCCTGCAACAGGATCCTGGATGCTCAAGAGGCAAACCAGAAACGGATGCGCAGACAGAAGTGTTGTTTACACAGGTGAGCACACAAATCAATACACACATATCTCAATAATCGCTTTTCAAGGGTACACTACAGAGCCTTCAATCTGTAAAACTGGGCTAACATGTGAGCATACTCACCGCTGCAAATAAACTAATTTACCCCTGCTTTCTAATCAGGTGTTTTGCTGCCAGCCGTGTGATGTGATTGGCCAGGACTTTGAGTTGCCAGTGCAGATTACAGCAAGTCCTGTTCAGACTGGAGTTCGCAGCCTTGAGGAAGAACTGCAGGAGGCTATCCAGAAAGCACAGGTTAGAGTCTGTAGATGAACAGGAAGAGATCACCAAGAGTTCCTTTTGTACCGCTGGATTTAAAGTTGTCTTTCTTTTGTGCACAGATGGACCCTCGGCAGTCCATAGACGACATTCTGGATGAGCCTATGACTTGTGTCGGTGAGTGTCCTGCAATTAAGAAAGAATGCAACCTAAATGACACCCGTATTTCTTTCAGTGTCTAATCCTTTTTACAACCTCTTGTCTAGGCTCTGTCAATGTCTCCAATCATAAATCCCCCGTCCACTCAGTTCTCGGCCCGTCGACTCCTCCTCCTCCTCCTCCTCCTCCTCCTCAAGCCGATCTGTCCCAGGCCTCCCAGCAGCACAACAAGGATGACAACTTCCTGCCCTCGCCTCTTTGCTCCTCTCTCTTGCTGGAGCTCCCTCCATCTCCTGCTGTAATAAACCCCAGCCAGGTAATCCCAGCTCCTCCACCACCTCCTATCTGTACCTCCCCTCTGTCGTCCACTGGGAAGTCACGCAAGCGACGGGCTCCGACGCTGTTTGACGCCGCTGACTGGCTTGAAACGCTGACGTCTGGCCTCCGCCCTCTCTCTCCACCGACAGCTCCTTTTGTTGAGTCAGACTTCAGTCTGGATTCAGATCTGAATGTCAGTCGAGTGCTGGATCTGATGATAGAGCAATGGTGAGGACTCCTGTGCTCATATCTGTTTGTAGCTCCTTTGTATGTACAGTAGATGAGCGTTGCATTTTTTAATGGTCATGAATGGGGCAAACCGTATTCATCGCACTGAGGGCACAAGATTGTGAATAGTGGCCTCCATCCATCCGTCGCTGAGAGGCTGTCAGAGTCACTGGCTCCACGCAATGTCGAGAGCTGGATTCATTGCTAGCTTTGATGGGGCAACAAGAGCACAAACACATGCACACATAGACACTGCAGAGCGCTGTTTAAAAGCACTTGGGCTCAGCCAGGAATGGCAAACAAGCATCACATCTGTGGATTGACACACTCCACAGCACAATGTTTGCAGTGCACAACAAAAGAAAACCTGGTGGCATATTAATTTAAACATGCTTCCTGGCTGCGCTGGGAGAATGTTGTTTCTGACTTATCTCCAAACCCTGTTGTCAGTTTGGGTTGAGTGTGGCCCCTGGTGTTGACTCAGTCATTGAGTCCTAGCCATTCATAAAGCCCATTTAGAGTGTGTAAAAGCCAGACAGAGCACACAGCTTGTGTGTGGCTCCAGACCTTAACCCCGGTGCCAGACACACAGTCGGCATGCAGAGGGAGAGAGCTGGCAGAAGCTACAAACAAGCAGTGTGAGTGCGTGCTTGTGTGTGCATCAACTTGTGTGTATGTATGTTAAGTATGCGTGTGTTCGATACGTAACTGTGTGACTGAGTACACAAGGCTGCTTTAGTTTGTATGTGTCAGCAGCCAAATGCTTCCATGTATATTTATAAGCATTAATGCCAAATGCACTTGTAGCTATTTGCTTACAATTAACTGTGCGTGTTTGTGTGTGGTGTGATTGATCTGTGAGAGGATGTGTGTGGAAGACACGGACAAGAAGCTGTGGATTTCTGTGTCCACATTGCAGACCAGACATTTCAGTGTAGTCTCATTGCCAGCAGGCAGTAATTCCAGTGTAGTTATCCAGTGTAATCATCAGAACAACCACATTACCTTGTTCAAGTCACCGTTCTCCAGGAGAGCAATCAGGCAACCACCCCAAAAATAGTCCCCATACAAATGCTCCAATCAGACAAGTGAGAGTTTCCTCATCGCTTTGCAAAAACAGGTGGTCATTTTGTACCCTGATTAACCCCCAACAGTGTCTGGCCCGCTGCACGGTGCTTACTCTGCTAGTAGCAAAGCCAGATTTAGCACAATTTATAGCCCGACCCCAAAGCCACACCTGCTCACTTAGTGTAAATTAATTCCACAAATGTTTTATTTGACATTGTTAAATCTTTGATGTACCTTACAAAACGACCATGTATGTTAAGAGAAAAAGCACTGTAGAGATTAGCACAAAATATGATGTGTGGAGAACATGTAACATGTCACATGACCAGAGGTGAGCTTGTCAGTTGAAGCTGATACAGTAATTGCCACTCATTTTCTTAACGGTGACAGTGATGTTGCTTTTATATTGTGCATGATTTACTGGCAGGAATGGGTACATTATTTGTTTGCATAATACACTTTCAGTGAGTTATGTCCATTCTCAACCCCACTTAACATAATGACATTAATGAAAAACAAATCCGACAGAGGTTGGCTGCCATTAACCTCTGCTGTGACAGATAAATGCAATTTAGATAACAAGATCTCATCTACGTGAACTTATATTCTGCCTTTAATTGGCTGGAAGTCCCATCAGTCATTTTAGAGAGCCCGGATTGGCTCATTCATATCTGGTACATTTTATGATTTGACAACCAACTGGAAGTCGTTCCATGAGACCACTTTATTTTGAAAAACTTTTGTCCCTCCTCAGTCTCCAAGGTATTGTGTCACAATAAAGATGAAGCGCTAAGTGCAATATGATTTGTGTAAAGGGCACATAAACTCGCAGATCTGAGGTCATAGGATGTCCATGCCATGCATTTTGTATGCAAACTTTTCAGTGTTGCTGCCGGCCGTCAGTTTCTTGCTCTGATGATTCGCTGGCGTCTTACGAAGCAAGACAGCCGTGATGAATTGTTGGAGGGAGACATCTGTGCATAGGCAAACCTTCAACACACAGCTTTATGTTGAAGCAATCCTTGAACAGCTTTCTCTACAGACACCATGAAAAATGCAGTTAAATGTGGATGGATGGCTATGATAATCATAGTGATCAATAAACGTTACGTGCTGCATAAATAAAAAAAAGAAGAAAAGAAAATTGATAGGCGGGAGAGTAAGATGCTACCTCCTGTGACTTCCAACGCTTTAGGGCCGACACCAGTGTTTTCCTCTTTTCTTATTTAATTTCCGAACACTGGTGCAGAGTTTCCTGGAACACCCCTGAGACAGTTTCACAGGTTTGACTGAAGCCCAGGTTTAATGCCTCTGTTTTGAACTGGGTTTGAAACTGACCTGAGGCAGATTTGAAGCTGGTTAGGACGCTCGGGTGCTTCAGGTAACTGACTCTGTTGGCCACTTCTGCTGCTATAAATGCCGAATTGTGAAAACATGAGAGAAAATAAAATGTGTTTGCTTTTATTTATTATGTAACTTATTCATGCAAAAGATATCAACCACTGTCCAAAATATGTTTAAAAGCACTGAGAAAATTAAAGTCTTAATAGATTTTCCATGTGGTTCCTCTGTTTGTTTGTTTGTTTGTTTGTTTTTTATCCATGCAAAGTGAGCCAGCAGCTCACTGCTGTGATACAGCGCATTGAAAGGATTAACAAGTGAATTGCTTCATGAAGAAAGGACAACTCAAGTTACATATTTCACCAAAAAAATTGTCTCAAATGGTGTCCTCTCAAATATTGATGATCACAAAGTAAATTATTCATTTGTACCAATATGCTGCTTAAATATCCATGAAACAGCACTAACATCCACATGGCTCGATGGTTAATCTTCATAAAGACGCAGCATTGTGATGTGGAGGAGCAGTGATGTGGCTGTCAGTGATCATCAAAGGCAAAGGACCACAACATGAAACAAGAAGGACAGTTTATTTTCAGAAAATCATCTCACGTCATGTTTTTTCTAAAAAAAACACCTCATCGTATCAAAATTTACATATTATTACTGCTGTACTGTGCACTCAAATGATGTTCCAGTTGTATTATGCGTCAGAATAAACGCCTTGTGATGTACCATCAAAGGGGGTATCTGGACCTCAGATACAAGTTTGCATGAAAAAGACTACATTTGAATGAAAAGGTGGATTGAGTGAGTTGTTTTGACCCTCCACTAAATAAAAACACCTGCAGCAAGTCAAATAGACTCTTCTTGGACAGAACTGCCACAGTCTGTTCACTTGTAGCTATACAGCCGTGCTAGCAGCTGTGCTTAGGATTAAGTGCTAATGTAAGCATGCTAACACGCTCACAATGACAATGATAATATACTAAGAAGGTCTAATGTTTACCATGTTCACCATCTCAGTTTAGCATTTTATTGAACACAAAGTACAGCTGAAGCTCGCGTGTTTGGCCATAAACCAAGGTTTTGGAATAACCGAGAATTCACTGCAATCCATCCAACATTTGTAGAGACATTTTATCCAAAACCATTAATGTCAACTTCATGGTTGCACTGGAGGAAAAGTCAAGGGATCACCAAGTCAGCAGGATTCCTCCTCTGGGCATCGTGCATGTAAAAAATTCAAGGTTATTCAAGCAATAATTGCTGAAATATTTCAGTTTGATGAAAAGTAAAGTGCTGGTACAACCAATTAATTAACTCTGGTAACTGTTTTTCTAACTTGCTGTGATAAATGATGCATTCTGTATTATATAATCCATGATTTTTAGCATTTGTCAGTATTCCTGCAAAGTGCCTCTGCTGTGAATGGAGACACATTTGGCTTAATGGATCCTGGATGACTCAGGGTGTTTCTCCTCTCTGATGTCTTACCAAACAACTCATATTGTTCTGCAACGCAAGAAGATGACATAAAAACGTCTTAAAAACCTTTTTCTCATCAGGCTTGAAGACTTCGTAGTCCTCTTTAGTAGTTCAGACACAATTACCACAAATGAGCTACTTCTATAAAAGCAGGTGGGTTGATTAATTGATTGATTGATCACAGGCGCTTAGATGCATTGAGAGGATCCATCTCCATTCCAGTCAAAGACAGGAACATAAAGATACAAGAGGCAATTCTTCAGACTCATGTATAGTTCAGAGAGATCTAAACCAGCCTGTCTGTTGGTACTACAGCAAGCTAAAGCTGCATATGTTGATAAGTTTAACCCCACCATACCTGTCTAGAGACCAGGCACAAAGAAAAGAAGTAAGATGAGACAATCTACTCTCTTTGACTTATCCACCCAGGGGTGAGAGTGTGTTTTCACAGGGGTAATACGCCAAAGCTGTGACCAGGGTGTAATGAGGGATTCTCTATAATGGCCCCTCTAGCCGTTCCACATCACTTCCTCCTCGTCCCCCCTTTGCAATAACCGCTTCCTGCGCGATTTCATGGGAATTAAAGGGGGAAAGGTGTGTTTCATATGTAAAGCAGGTAGCTCTTGCTGAGACGTGAGATGGTTTGTGTGGATTCCCTCCCTGCCTCCATCTCTTCCTCTCTCTCCCTCGCTCTCTCGTTTCGTCTCCTGGGTTGGGGTTGGGGTGGGGTGTTGGGGGAGCCGGTTGAGGTAGGCTTTGATCACTGGCAGAAGGTCGCTATGGTTCGATTTCTGTGGCGCTCCTCTGAGAGGTTTGCTCTGCAATTATAAACCATGTGAGAGAAGGCAGAGGGATGTTAATTTCTCAGCAGCTACTGTAGCGCGTGTGCCAGTTAGTCAACAGCGAACATGAATCCCATTTACAGTACGAGGCAGAAAAAAGGCATTTGGTACCACAGCAACCAATACATGGGATGTAAAATCCATTAAATAATCTCTTTACTATGTGAGCGGTGTGGTCATAAGAGACTCAGTGAAGGGCTGTAAGAGCGCGAGGCCCTGAATTTCTGCTGGCTTCCCATCCACAGCCTCATATAGGGTATATACTGTAGATACACTAAAGTACTCACATAAACCTGCAGTACCTGATTTATTTTTTTAGCCACTTGTAGGCAGCAGGAACAAATGTGAATGCAGCATTTACACAGGATGACCTTTTAGGCTGATTTGGCTAATTTTTTCCAACAGGTACATAATTACACACCAGCAATTACAATGCAACATTACTGGTTATTTTGCATTTCTGGCCACCCAATGAATGTAAGTCCAACATTTACTAAAGATGCACAATTTTCACTCCGTCACTGACTTTGTCCGTCACCTGTTTGGTACTGGGCAGGAAGTGTAAAGTCTGGTTTTATAGCGTTTGAAATGTTTACTTATAAAGACCCACTATCATGTTATTTTTGCCACCTTTCTCAATCATTATGTGTTTCACTGTCTCAACTGTTCTCTTAAATACAGGATCCATTTTACCATATCTTAAATTCAGTCTTCTTGGATTGTCGTCCATGTTTTAAATCATGTTACATTTACAACCCCGATTGCAAAATAGTTGGGACGCTATGTACAACGTAAATAAAAACAGAATGCCAGTAATTAATTTACTTATTCAAACTGATCAACTGATTTACTGATTACTGCGCATGAAATAATGAGTTGTTGGGGAACGTGACATTTGCATTACTTTTAAATGTCTGTTTCAATTCTCTTATTAATGCACACTGTATTATTAGTTAGTTAGTTATATTGTTAGCTATTAGTTATATTATTTTAGTGTTGCTGTGGCAGAGTGGGACAACTGCCATGATTACTTCAGTGAAAGGAGTTATTAACACTCCCGACCACCAGGGGGCAACGAGAGCTGACATCCGTACCTGTGAGCTACACTTGTTGTGTCTTGGTTAGACGGCAGGTTTTGGTAGAAGACGACCAACACGACGCTGGATGTTAACTAAACTTTGCTTCAGTACTTTATATATAATTATATTTGTTGAAGTTTATTTGGTTTATATAAGAAACATTACAAAACACGATGATAAAAAGCAGGCTTACACTGCCTGAACTCTCCTGCGCCACCGTCAGGTCAGGTGATCATAAACCGGAAATCCGGGAAACAAGCGGCGTTTGTCTTCCGTCGTCTGCAGCTATTTTCAGGTAAGACAAAAGTGACTATTTAAATGTCATTAAGTGTAATGTCGTTATTAGATTTGAAGAGGCAATTGGTTACCTTTGTTTCACCTGTTAAAGTCGTGAAATTACAGTAACGTTGTAATACGTTTCTCCCAACACAGAGTTCAGTTGGTTATTTAAGCTTTATGGTCAAAAGACTGGTTCAACCCAAATGTGCAGACTTAAACTAAACTTTTCACACATCTATAGTCAACAGTCTTATAACAGTTTCCACCTGTCATGAATAATAAAAACACCACCTGCACCTTTCTAACTCAGTGTGATACAGTGATATCAGAACATATACACCATGAACTATTTATCTGTTTATTTATTATTTAAATAAGTGCCTAAAACTATATAATTCAAACCACTTTTTGTGTGGAATTGGAAAATATACCAGCTGTAGTGTCAAAAGAGTGTGGCAGGCACGCTGCGCTCCCTGCAGTAATACATGCAATACAATTGTCATTGGGATTGTCTCATATTTGTACCGATATGAGCGTAATTTCATTAACTGTCTGCATGTAGCAGCTTTAAAACACTCCATTTTTCAGTAATCAAATCACAAAGAAAGAAGAAGCTGCAGCAGATTCTCGCTTTTAGATTTTGATGTACACCTTTATCTCTGCAAATTGGACCCTCAGACTGCTTCTACAAGTCTGTAAAAACATCTGAATGTATAATTTCCTCTTGGGACATAAAACACGGGGATTGAATGAAGCCACGACAGAAATCTTGTTTTCTGCTGTAAAAACTGGTGAATTATTGCTGCTGCTCTGCCCCAAGGAAGAAATATTTGAAAAATTCAAGTGTTGTTCTCTCGTGTTGTTCTCTCTTCCTTGAGTAGGTGGAAATTATGTTGTGATAACAGTCACAGAGCAGCAGTGTCTTACTGTATGCAATTACATCATTTGCATGCAGTAATTTGTGTAATTTGTATTTATAAAGGAGAAATAATTGAGAGAAGATGCGGCTTGATTCATGATGATAAACTGCTTCTGTAAAGCGGCTGTTGTTGAGTAATGATTAATTATTCTTCTTATGTTCAGAATAACTAATTTCCTTGTAGTTCCCAGTTCAGCTGTATATAACCGGTTCATTTAAACCTCCTCATGAAATCTGTTATCACACAGCACACACGACCAATATGCAACGTGCCCTTCAGCTTTTCTGATCATGAAATTACAGCTCTGGGAATTTTACCTCTTCACTGCAGCCTGACTCCGGCTGCACAAAACTGTGTTTCTGTGCTAAAATCTTGCTAAAGGGACATACGCAGAATATTTCAAAAGACATGGCATGGCGCAGTTTTATCCTGTGAAGCAAGGATGCCCTGAAACTGTTTAAAGTAGCCTGCCTCTGTGTCTGTAACTAGAGGCTTCTGCAGCTTTCCAGCGCTACCACACATCAAACTGCGGGGCTGGTTAAGCTGAGCAGAGCTGCTGCTTGTCTTTGTTTAAAACTGTGTGAGATGGGGAAGGCTAATTGGACTAATTAGCACCAAAACAAGGCTTGACTGAACAGTCTTTCTGTACCATAGATGTTTTGGCTCTTTTTAGTCGAAAAAAGACGCAGGAAGAAAAGAGCCTCGTTTTCAAGGCTAACCCAAAGTGGCATTCACAGCCGCCGTGCAGGCACAAAGTGGGCGTGTAGACATGTTTCTGATGTACTGGTGTTTAAAGTGACCTTTGCCACAATAGCGGGAGCTTCAACAACTCCAACCGAGCTTCTTGACAGTCGGTAGTTGAGGCGCACTACCCTGTGGGATGAAAGCTTCACCAACTTTACACTCTTCATGTCGGGGGGTGGGGGCTTAGTGTTACCTTAGAAAATGTTTGAAGTTTGCAGCTGTAATCCCAAGATTCATGCAGACTTCATAAAGGCTCCATAACAGAGCCCACAAAGTGGAGTTCGGGCATATACGCAATGTGATGCCTTCAGTTCCACCAACAGCATTTTATTTCTCTCTGCAGTGTGTATGTATTTCTGACGTGATTCATGAAATCAGTCTGTGTTTTGCTGAACTCTGAGGACTATAAGGATCATCTAAAGTGCCTCATTTTCATCATTTGCTACTACAGTGCTTCATACTATCAGCCCAAACGACTCCTCTGTGCAGCGTTCACACGCCTTCTACCAACAAAAAAGTAACCCAGAGGGTTTTTGGTAAGTATCGCTATCTTGAAAATCTTACAAGCCTGCTGTAGGCTTAGCATGGGATAAATATAGACATTATTTTCCATTATAGTGATTCATTACAATATAAAAGGCTGAGAAGCTTTCGTGGATTATGTGAATATTTTAATATAAAATTTATTTTGTTGTAAAAAATGGTCTCCTTGAGACATTACTGCAGTGAAACTACCTGCATAGTGGAAAATAAGGCAATTCAAAACCAATAGTTCAACATAGTGCTTGGAGTGAGTCTCAGCACATCGATGTAGGGGTGTGCCTCATATCTGAATCTGTTTATTTAATAAAATATATGCATTTGGGTGTATTTTCTGCTTTCAGTTGTTCTCTACTGCAATTAAATACGCTGCCACCTGGACTCCCACACAGTGGATGTTCCAGCAGGTATTTTTCTAACCTGTAACCTCACATAATGATACAGTCAGCTAATGCCCTTTCTTCTGGAAGCTAGTTTGCCGGGCATGCTAATGCTTGCAGCTTATGCTACAGCAGATAAGCATAGTGTCATTTGTTCTGTACACTTCTGTTGTTGTGTTTTTGGTTTTGGAAAGGTGATAGAAAAGACAGGCCTGCTGTGCCACGTTACGGCTTCAAGGCTACAATTAGACAGTCGCTGTGTGTTGGCAGGGTTTGGTGAATTGTGTCAGTTTAGGGGGGGGGCTGTAAATACTTGGATGCTGTTCTTATCACATAAGCAACCGATATCTTGTCAAATGACCGGCCATCCAACAAGGTGAACCTGCTAGAACGTGCATTGTTTTGTGATGAGAATTTGAAGGCCTTTCAAAAAAATTCAGATCATTTCTTTTGAGATCTCTGATGCTGCTCATGAAGCTGAGAAAAAAGGTTACTGAGTGTCGACGTCCAAAAGAACAAATGTCATAAACAATAAATTTGCACCTGTGTAAGTAAGAGCAATTACTGAATTAAATTACAATTACTAGAAACGTTGAACTTTTGAACTTTTAAAACTCAAAAATATGTGGAATGTGTAGGTCAGTTCATCACCAGGTCACATGATGTGGCTAATTAGTTAGATGACTTGTTGTGTCATACCTGGAGTACTGCCCGGTTATCTGGTCAAGTATCTAAAAAAAAACCCTTCAGATTGTACAGAACAAAGCTGCCAGATTAGCTCTCGCCACGTCAGACAGATTAAAGACAGACCCTCGTTCAGAAAGTCACTGAAGCAGGAACTGATGGGTCCCATCTAGATTCTGTTTTGCTGTTGCTTTTTTTGGAAGCCTTTTGTTTATTTTTTGGTGCTGTGGGTGTGTGATAATTTTATTTTTGTTTCCACTGCTGCTGTGGCATTTGGTTTGTATTGTGCTTTTTTTTTTTGTTGACACCGTGTGACTCGGGTTGCTGTCTTTTTTATTGCTTTTGTTTAGCACGGACTCCAGGTAGACGACCAAACACTTTGAGGAAGCAGATGGGGATCCAAATAAAGAATAAAGAATAAATCATGTGAAAAGGCTGAAATCTCTTCAAACCCAGGAGAAAATAGGTCAATGAGCAGAAGGATAGAAAGATGAGTAATGTGATTTTTGAATCGAACAACTTATGGAAGCCTTGGGAGGAAAAAGCGGTTCTCAAATGCAGAGCGTGGCTGCGTTGAAGTCAGTGACCTTCTTACACAACCAGATAAAAAGCAAGTTTCATCAAACGGGAGCAAACAGGAGGTGAATTTTGTTTCCGAAGAAACAAACAAAGAGGTTGGGACATTTTTATTCTGTTTTAGGAGAGCTGACAGGAAGAACGATGACAGAATTGTGATTCATTCCTGCACAGAATTGCCACTGAAGTGCTGTACATCCTCAAAGGTGATTCTGCCTTTATATCAGTGCCCAGGTTCTTCTTGTCAAGTTACTCTGCATAACAATGATGCTAATTTTAGAGTCCTGGTCATGAGTGTCAATTTGGTCCAAATTGAAATCCAAATTTAATAATACAGGGTTTTTTTATCTTTATAATAAAGGGCAAAGATCCAACGAAATCATCAGAAATCTCTAAAGAGTCACATCAGAAATCACATTAAAGAGTGTTCAGAGCCAATTTTCCCTTGGAGGTAGGTGTGTGTGTGTGTGTGTGTGTGTGTGTGTGTGTGTGTGTGTGTGTGTGTCCCACATTGAATCTAAAAAGGTGTGAAACTTGTAAATCATCAGTACTTAATCCTATTTTTCATGAAAATTGAAGTTGCGATGGTATTACTGCCGGATGTTTTTGATGTTTTAGTCCTCAGAAAGCTCATCTTCCTGCATTTTGATGATGAACCAGATCATTTTGTGTCCTGTCCTCTCTATCATGTTGTCCTGTTTGAATGACTTAATACCAACAGGTGCTGTAGCTATTGTTCTGACAGTGCTGACATCATCTCATCTCAGTTTAGCACAAGCAAACCTTTTTGCACTTGATATTTTAAACGTTGAAGGTATCTGATGTACCGTTGCAGTAAATCAGACACATTTTTCTTGAGTTTATATACACAACAGACCATAAAGGACATATTACTGGGTATGTCACATGAGTCAATAGTCGTAAAAGACGGACCAATGTCCATACAGGACGGGACATTGTACTTGACATGACACAAACTGGTCCGATCTCAACTGTGCACTTTGTAAACTGCCTGCACCTGAAGTGTAGATCGGTCCTGTTGGGAGTTATTGTCTTGTAGAAGCAAGATTAGAGCCTAATCAGATAAAACAAAGCCTGTGCGACAAGCACTCTTGTGTGTATTTGAGTGTGTGTAGCTATGTGTGTGCGTGTATTTGTGCCTACAAAGGACACAGCTGAGTTTCAGCGTAGGATGTGTAGCCTACACCTCCTCACCGCTCCCCCTCTGCTCCCTGCTGGCTCTGTCCTGTACTTCTTAGTGACGACTCGTGTTTGAGGCCGAGTGTCAATGACAGCCCACCTCACACTCTGCAGCTGCAGCGTAACACAGCTCAACCTTGCCTCCAGCTGATTGTATTGCAATAATGAAAAATAGATGCCGGGGGTGTGTGCACGCCTGGCTGTTCGTTTGAGCGTGTGTGCCTATATACATGTGCGTTCATATACGAGTGCTACCACCTCTATTGGTTTGCTGGGAACCGGGGTGAGCTGGTAGGTGTGTTCACCCTGTGGCCATGCTTCATCCATGTTAATGAGGATATAAGGGTTCCCATCCCTCCAAGGTCATACACACTGTAGGGATTAACTTCCCCCTGCATCCTCAGTGCATATGCTCTGAATATGACCATGGGCACTCAGATTAGATTGACGTTGTCACATTTGTGGGTTTCTGTCTGCGTAAAAATATGTATATTGTAACCCACACGTGTGCTCAGGGTGCACCAATTTTTCAATTCAGTTTTATTTATATTGTGCCAAATCACAACAGAAGGACACTTTCCGTATAGAGCAGATCAGACCGGTCGTGTATGTGCATTAAGCATAAGGCTACAGGTTAGCAGCCAGTTAGCTTAGCTTAGTGTTCTTTAGGAAGCGGTAGAGTTGCTGGTGGGTGGATTTACAGAGCCAGGCTGGCTGTTTACCCCTGTTTCCAATTTTTATGCTAAGCTAAACTACCAACTGCTGATAGCGTCATATTAACTGTACAGATGTAAGACGGTATCGATCCTGTCATCTCCCTCTTGTGTTTCCCAAAATACGGAAGTATTCCTTTAAGCACCAGGCTACATGCAAGCAAGAGTCATGCGACTCTGTTACTATGCAGCATTCAGGTGGTAATTCTGAGTTTGTGCAAGGAAAAAAAAAAAAAAGAAAACCTGGCATGGCTGTGTCCGCTCCACAGTTGTGTTGCTGCTCTATGGCTGCCTCTTTAAGCCCTCCAGAATGCTTCCAAGGAGAGATTGCTATGCTTGAGCTAATCTCAGAACCCAGAACCAAATCTTGCTCTGTGGCAAGCTACTGGTTGTCTGTCAGGAGAGATTCTGCTCCCTCTACCTTAACAACCAAGCCAACCAAGCATGACCCCCCCTCTCCTTCAATGGAAGACTCATATATGCCAACACTCTCTCCTCATGTCTGTCGTTGTCATTCAGTCTCGAAACTGTGTAATCCAAATTGATAGGAGGGATGAGGGATGCAACACGAGTCATAAAAAGGGGCTCAAAACCTATTCCAGCTTTTGAATTGTTTTTCCACTAAGCTCTCTCGGTTTCTTGTGGGTGTAGCTGCTCAACGAGGCAAAGTGTCCAGTGGTGCTGCTGTCAGAGCTGTGCAATGGGCTGACCGGCTGCAAGGCAGTTTGTTACATGTTACATGTACACCTCTGGATGTTTCAGGCATTCATTGCATCGCCCAAGGACACCTCAGCCGAACAAGCTCTGTGCAGTGGCTTGAATCTCGCCGCTTTATGGTTGAAGGGTGTTTACCCTCGTTAGTGTGACAACCTGATTAGGAAGTACTGGATACATTTGTCGAGGAGCTGTTCTGCTTCGCTTTATCCTGTTAACGGGAGGTGAGCAGGATTGATGGAAGGGAGGTAACCAGTGGACAGCCGGTCGCTCTCCCACAAATGAAGCCTAGACTTAAGAATTGTGTTTCATGTAGATGGAAGAAGAATTGTAGTCTATAAGTGGTCCTAATGTGTTCATATCACTGACTGGAAATAACCAAACACATAGCTTCCAGGTGCATTCATTCATATGTATCCAGTAAGCAGTGTGCAGGAGAGGCAGGACTGCATGCAGAGACATTATATGGGCAGCGTTATTTCCCAGCGCTGGATAACAGAGTCTATTTCACAGAAGCAGATCTTAGGTAGTGAGTAACAGGCCCTGCAGAGATTCAGATTATGTGAACTAAAGGCTTCGACGCATCCATTCCCTCCACATGCTCACATGATGCACATGCTGCCCGCTGCCCTTCAATACCACAGCATTTATTTTTCTGTCCATCCCACACGACTCGAGCACGGCTCACTTTTCCCTCGCCTCCCTCCGTTCGCCCTATCATCAGTGTAAAATACCTCACCCCTGCAGACAGAGACAGATGGAGAGAGCAGCACCAGCCCCCTGCTCAGCTGCAATGATTTATGCCACGGCAGCACAGACCCACACACACACACACACACATACACACATACACACACCTATGCATTTACGCATACAGTATGCATGTGATCATACATCAGCGGATGAGATTGCATGCATAAATACGCAAGGACTCGCCGGTGACACAGAGCTGAATGCATGACGGCACCTGTCTTGTGTTAATGTTAAATGCCAGAGCTCCAGGGCTTTTTAAAAGGACATGTGCATCTTTGAAGCAGTGGCAACAGAGTCTGACATCATTTGTCCCTTTCTATGACAGTTAAAGAGGAACAGGCTGCGGGCACATTCTTCCTCCTTATTCCACCTGACTGAGGTGTCAGACCTAAAAAAGCTGTGTTATACTCGGCTGCAACACTACGCTACAAGAATGGAATATCGGTTGTTCTTCCTGGTAAATGTCAACCAAGCAAACTGAGTGAATTTTTAAGGGTAGATAATGAGCGTACAGCACTGCTGCGGAAAGAGGCACCGAGAGGAAACAGTCAGTGGACATGTTTGTGTGTGTACAAGGGTGTGTTTGTTTATGCTGCGCTGTGGTCTGGGGCTCGGAGCTGTTATGGTGTTGCAACAAGGACATGCTTGCTGTACATGAGGCAACGATTTGCGAGTAAGGTCATTGTACACGCTGTCCTCCTCTCATCACCCCCCTCCCTCTAAGCACGCACACGCAGCCTCCTTTTTAATATTAATTCTGTTGTGTGGCAGGGTGGGGTGGCGCGAGGAAGGGTGGGGCACAGAAATGGGATGGGGAGAAGGGGGTTGGAGGGAAGGGGGCAGGAGATGGAAAGAAGCAGTCAAATGGCAGACAGGTAGAAAAGAGGAGAGGAGGCCTGATGGTGGGAATGGAGGGATGAAGGTAGAAAGAAAGAAAATAAGGGAGGTAGAGCAGCGGTGGAGGGGAAATCGTTTATCCTGCAGCCCAGGTAAGGGTGACCTGTTTGTCTCTGTCGGCCTCTGTTACTCCCCTGATGTCTCTATAATAGGCCTGTGAAGCAGGAAGACACGACAGCACAAAGCAGCGGCCCTCAGTAACAGAGGCTCACAGGCGCGCTAAAGCTCCATTCCACCCCGATAACTGCGGGGAATTCACAGAAATTTCATTTAATGAATTAAATAGCACCATTTGTTATTTCCAATGACTTTTTTTTTTTGTTACAAATGTGGCTTAAAGAAAAAAATCCACAGGAAAAAAAAACAAACTCTTCAGGGCAGCTTTAGCAGCTGTAACCTGCATTTCTGAGTCAGTTTTGTTGTTTAGTGGAGTATTTTTATTTTTTTTTTTAAGCCCAGCGTGGCTCGAGGGATGGTAGCATCAGTCTGTCGAGCTGGTCGGTCGGTTGGTCGACCACATCCTGCAAACTTTGATGATTTTCTGACTTTTCTTCTAGCACCGTCATGGATTTGGCAGTATTGGTTTTGAGGGAAATGTCAACAACTGCTGGATGATTGCCATTAACTTGGTACAGACATTCATGTTCTTCTCACGATGAACTGTTAGAACTGGTGTTCCCCTGACCTCACATAGCGCCACCATCAGATAAACATTTTTATTTGTCTAATATTTTGGTTTATGACCAAATACCAGCTAAACTACTGACATTCCCACACAAATGGTCACACAAAACTGTAGATGTACACATTAAACTTGCTAAACATCAACACGTGAGCATTCATCGTGAGCATGTTAGCACGCAGGTGATAGCATTTAGCTCAAAGCAGAGCTGTGCTTTAATGCAGCCTCACAGAGCTTCTAGTCTTCTGTGGAGTCTTGTTTCTTGTTAGTCTGGTTCCCCCACGAATGTCTGTCCAAACACAGATGATGTGACGTTATGTCGAAATATTTCTAGCTCGTTCAATAGTGGAGAAAAATCTTTTCTCTGAAACATCAGTGTTAGGTTTTGGCAACAACACCTCAGAATCAAAGAACAGGAGCTTCTTTCTAGATGTTGGTGCCACTGTTCAACAATCACACAGGGAGAAATCCATTGTAGAATAAAAATGTCAACACTCCATGACAAACAAACTCCTGCAATCCACTGAGCACCACAGATTGATGACTTATAACAGTGTAAGAGTATTCAAGGGTGGATTTTTTCCTGAAGGCAGTGGCTATAGATCTAGCTGGAACTTAAAATAAGAGTAAGCCAGCAGCTGGGCCCCTTTGATTTGTGTCTGTGCTCACTTCCTCCTCCTGTTTTTCATTTCACTCATTGTCCCCTCTGCATGATGCGGTAATGACAGCCGCCTCTTCACTCGCTACGAAATCACCTCAGTGAAGATCCATTTCATTACTTTGATTTGGAAATCAAGCAGAGTGCAGTGGTAAACTTGGAAGTGAGTGCAGATGAGAGGAAGACAGAGGGTGAAGAAAGGGAGACGAGAGGAAAGCTTGGCCTGGAGCTATGGAAAGTTGTAAAAGATGTTATGTGAGCAGCAGGAGAGTAAAAAGCATGTGGGCGTTTATATGGAATTAAGGCTTGGGTAGTCATTACCATATTGTCTAAGACCTTTCCGATTTTTAGAGGATTGCATTGGTTTTTCTCAAATTACAATCTCAAATAACAGACGCAGATACACAGCTCCACACATTCAAAACAGTATGAACCCCTTATCGAGCAGGCTGATTTAAAAAGTCTTACTTTCACTCAAAAACAGGTAAAGCACAGACCGGATGATGTGAAAAGTAACAGGCTGTATATTCTCCATTTAGATTCTGATTCATAAAATCACTCTTGATTGGGCCTCACCTCACCGACAGCCTTTCATGTACAAACAGTAAACAGGAATCATGCAGCCCCGATTCCAAAAAAGTGAAAACTTTGCAAAGATTTGCAAAGATTTTTTGACCTAAAATACAGTGCAAAGACAAGATGGTTAATGTTCAAACTAATAAACATTGTATTTCGTAAATCTACACTCATTTGATGGCTGCAACACGTTCCAACAAAGTTTGGACAGGGGCCTGTTTACCACAGTGTTACATCACCTTTTCTTTTAACAACACTCAGTCAGCGTTTGGCCACTGAGAAACACTAATTGTTGAAGTTCACAGAGTGAAATTCTTTCCCTTTCTTGCTTGATTCACAATATCAGTTGTTCAAGAGTTTGGGGTCTCCATTGTTGTATTTTGTACCTCATAATGTGCCCCACATTTTCAGTGGGGGGCAGGTCTGGACTGCAGGCAGCCAGTCTCAGTAAGAAGCCACGCTTTTACAACACGTGCACAATGTGTCTAGGCATCGTCTTGTTGAAATAAGCAGCGACGTCCCCGAGGAATACGTCGTCTGGATGGCAGCGTATGTTGCTCCAAAACCTGTATGTACCTTTCAGCATTAATGTTGCCTTCACAGATGTGCAAGTTACCCATGCCATAGTCATTAACACACCCTCATACCATCACAGGAGCTGGCTTTGGAGCTACGCGCTGGTTAAAATCTGGGTGGTCGTTTTCCTCTTTAGCCTGAAGGACACGACGGGCAAGATTTCCAAAAACAATCTGAAGTGTAGACTCATCACACTTCGTGTCAGCCCGTCTCATGTATTTACCAAAGCCGATGAGGTTGGTGAGGTAAAAGATTAAATATATTGTCTGTGTAGTGTTTTTTAATTGAATTATATCAAAAACAAATAGGAAATTATCACATTGACGTTTTAGGCAACATCTCAGCTTTTTTGGAATTGGGGTGTGAAGCGATTCTGTTGAAGAAAAATAAACAAACTTTAACCTTCAATCAAAAAACAAGTCAAAGTGAAAAGAGAGGGCGGCTCACCCCCACGGCTCCCCAACAAAAGAGAAAAAGCCTCTGTTTACAGGCCTGGTGCTCAACGAGCAGCAAAAAGCAAAGACGAGGAGCCTGCAAACGTGCAAATTGCAGCAGGGACAAAAGTGACAGGTGAGCCAGGAGAAATGAAAGGGTACTTCTGCTCCGATGTGCGAGTCAACTGGCACCTCACTGTCATCCTGTGCTGCCACTGAACAACCAATCACCTGCTGACATGTATCTGCCCCTGTCCCACTGCGCAGTCAGTCAGGAGCGGCCTGTCAACTCGGCCTGTAAGTGAGACGCGCTTGAATATTTTTTTAATGTTAGTATATGACAGAGTGCATTAAATCTTTTTTTTTTTTTTTTTTTGCTCAAATAGTGTAAATACTAAAGAAATAACACTAAGGCAGGAGTACATAACGTCCTCATAGAAGCTTCTAAAATGAAAACAGCTGATCTGCACCTGGAGAGTTGTAGGTTTGCATAGTGAGACAGCTGAGGTATCTCACTGAGCCACCAGAGCTGCTAAGCTCAGCTACTTTCTGTAGTGGCTGATCCCAGAAATGGCTTATTTGAATAGGTTTGTCCTCACTTATTTACTGACATAATGTCAATCGTGCAGTAGATGCAATTATTCCGTGAAGGTTTTCCCAACCCGAGTGCGCAAAGCTGGCTGCCAATCAATGCTGTATTATCCACACTGTGTACGTTGTCCCTCCAGAAACAGTACAGTGCATTGTTCCGGCAGCCTATGAAACATCCTTTGTTTCACAGTAATATTTTTTTCTTTGTCGTCACGGCTGAAGTATCTCTTGCTTTACAATAATCTTGCCTTATGAAGCTTCTGCACAATAACACAGCACATTGTTCTTCAGGCTAATGAAGTGTCTCCTTCCATTTTCTTTATGTCATTCTTTTGAGTTCACAAGAAAGCGTTGTTGTTTGTATGTACATCCTGGAGGGGAAATGTAAATTCTACCTTTGTAGATCAATAAGAACCATTGTATTATAATGTATTCCACTCACTATTCTAATCCATCCTCTCCTATTAGCAAACATATGGGCATGCTGGCTGCAATGGCTGTTATGTAATTAATAGTCATGGTGGGGCAATTAAAATCAGGAGGCTTTATGAGCTTGCTGATTAAGATATTTAAAGCATGAAGTACCCAAGGCTCTTATTTTTGTGCAAGTTTCTGTGTATCTTCTTGTTTATACTCGCTGGCTTTTTGTTTCCTCTAGCAAGTGTGTGTTTGCGTGAAAAATGAGCGCTGCCTTTGTGTTTGTGTGTGGCGTGAGAGTACATACAAGGCAAAGAACAGTTTTAACACTTATCCTTGACTTTTCCTTTACCCGCGCGCAATTAATTACTGCCCAGAATAGCAGCCCTGGGATCAGCTGCTAAGGAAATGAAAACGCATCAGTGTAAATGCAAAGCCGGCCAACTCCGGGAGAGTTGTCGCGCGGCACATTGAGACCCTGTGCCACCATCCATTTGCAATGACAATCATTATCGCATGAAAGCAGTGGTCTCCAGCTCTATTCCGGAGGGGATGTGTGTGTTCACAGTCCCACAGTAATCCATATTCACTTTCTTAATTGGTTCAATTAGTTCTCTCAGATACTGTATGAATTTTACACTCTGCCTGTCCCCAGATAAAGTCCAGTTAACGTATTAGTGGGCAGAGGTTACAAATTGGGTTCCCAGTGGTGAGGCTTAATACACGCAGGATTTGAAGTCATTTATGTGGTTGAGTGGGCTAAAAACTGTATTGCTGACACTGTAATGAGGGAACACAAGCATCTTGGCCTCACCGTTTAGTCTTATGCAAGAATTACACTCGTGGGAATTCACACACACGTGCACGAACACACACACACACACACACACGCGCGCGCCATATCAGACACAGACCTACAGAATGGGAGGTAAATATTCTTACAATGTTATCACAGATCTAAACATTAAGTCTCCGTTTAATTCACTTAACACTCATTCTGTAAGGGTTGTGTATCTGTACATGCACTCCCCTCCCTCCCTCTCACACACACTCACACACACACACACACACACACACACATTAAGCCCATTGTTAAATCAATGTTGGCATGAGGACTGAGCGATTAAGTTAGCGACATGCTAAACTATGTGGCTTAATGGTCACTCTCCTTTAACGGCTGAGTTAAAGATACTGCAGAGCAAGGATACAGGAACCAGTCTGAAAGACGGACACACACACACACACACACACACACACACACACACACACACACACACACATATGCACACATCATCAAACAAATGAGGTGGTTGCATTACTGTCTGTCTAGTGAATGGAGAGCGTGTATTGATCTGGAGGAGAAGCTCGTACATCAGTGTGGTTAGGCAAAATGCCATTAAGGTGGAGGAGGAATTATGTACAGACGCACGCTTTTTGTCCTTTTCTTTTGCAGAATAAACTGACTCTGGCTCAACTTCCTGCTTGTTAAAGCTGTCTTGCTATCGGAATTGTATGCTTTATTGCTCATTTTGGCTTCTTTCCTTCATCTCTAGTTTCTTTTTCCCCATTGTCTTTCCACCGTCCTCTCTCCCTCTCTTGTGTACCCATAGGTGTCCGGCTCAAGGTTTCACATGAAAGTGACTGTACAGAGTACAGTGCAGGCGACAGCGGTGCAGCTGGCGGGTTGCGGCTCTAGAGAGCGTCCCGTCTTTTCTCTGCCGTGCTATTTGTGGGGTCTGACGGGCGAACTGGGAATAGCAGGATGATTCAGCGCTACAGGGTCAGGATCTATGATAATGTACCATGGGGAACATTTCCATATAATGAACACAGTACATCTTCTTTAGAGGCCCTCTTGAGGAACGAAGATGAGGACACACAGATAAAGAGGAGTGAAAGAAAGGGAGATCAAGGGAGATTTCAAGAATGAGAGAGGGAGAATAAAGGAAGAGGATGGAGAGAAGGGAGAAGGAGCAGAGGAGAACAGTGGAGACGACAGTAATGAGGGAGAAAATTTAATGGCGAGACAAAGAAGTAAAAGAGAAAGAGGTAATGTTAACGCAGTGCAGCCGGCAGTTTGTGCTCCCTATGCAGCACTTGTGAACACTCCTGGCTGTGTTGAGCACTTGCTCTTTTATATCAGCCTCCTGCTGCTACTGTAAAAAGAGACACTGAGAGGAAGTGTCTTGCGTGCATGTATTTATGTGTTTGTGTGTGTATGTGAATGCACGTCGGCAAGCCCTTTGTCGGGAAGCCAACAACAAATTGTCATGCTGGCTCTTGATTTGTATGGATAAAAGAAGCCATAATGAGTCCCATAATGCGAGCTATTTAGCGCATCATTTGAAGGAAGCTGCCACGTCTGTCAGTCACCTCCAAGTCTCTCCGTGACAAGCCTGGGCTTTTGTCCTCAAGTCTCGAACAATAAAGTGATAAAGCGATGACAGACATGCACACACGCCCAACCCACAACCCCGCATCTGTTAAACATTCATTATTCTCCTCCATTGTCTTGCAGAGAGAGAAAACTGCCGTGAGGCTGCAGAGCCAAAGCAGGCTGGACCAAATGGCTGCTTCTTTTCATGTCCACTGCCGCTGGTTCCACATGGCACACAAGTGTGAAATTGGTGAGTAGATTACATGTGAGTGCTGTGATGTGCCAGCAGCTGGTCCATCTTTACAGGTCAATACTGATCAAACATGGCTGATAATGTGTGCAGTGAGTCAATTTTTTTCGCTTATCGAGGCGGATATCAGGACTCTAGTGAATTTTCTCACTGGAAAGAAGTTGTATTTATTAATGAAATCCATACAAAAGACTGAACAGTGTGCTGTAATGTCCACATACATTTCCTTTATACTTCATTCGAGCTGAATGGTTTTACAAATAAGGCAACAGCAAACTGTATTAATTCACCATTGATCCCTGACGCTGAGAACTCATTCTCCTCTAAATGTTCATAAAAAAAAATTAAGCTAATAGTCTTATAAATGCTCACATCATTGACTCATAATTGAAGTTCATCCCAGGCTTGACCCATTTGCAGCTCTCAGCTAAGCGATCAAGGAACCAATACAACGCCTCACTGCCCTCTGTCAATACACCTGGTCTGACCTATTGGCTGAGGTGGAGAGGGGAGCAGATCCATAGCATTGACAGCCTCCCCAGTTCTCCTCTGCTCTCTCATTAGATTCACTCTATTAAACTCCTTATGCATCTGTCTGTAGGCTGCTGGCCCTGGGCTGGGAAACAATCGGGGAGCCCTGCTGGTGGTCGGTGAGCTCCACCATGGCTGAGGAACTGAGAGAAAGTGCTGAAATGCTCTGGGTTTATAGGCTGTTAAATACACAGGAAGGATTCTCGAAGGCAACAATAGAAATTGTCTTTGAGTAGGCACCAAGTGTTTTTATGTTTTTATGTGTTTGTGCGTTATTTGTCTTGTTTTAACGTGCAGTGAAGAGCAACTGCATGTGCATAAGACTGCAGATAAATGTTTCTGCAGCCTAGCGTTAAGAGTTAGATTAGAAAGTCGATGCTGCTTCTCATACATGTGCTCTAAATATGGAGCCAGCAGCCAGTTATTTTAGCTTAGCACAAAGGCTGGAAACAGGGGAAAACAGCTAGCCTGAACCTGTCTAATGGTTCCACACGGTATATCTCACTTGTTTAATCCATACGAACACTGAAGCACATAAACAACAATTCACTATTTTATGTAAAACCGCAAAGTGTTGAGTGCACAGTCTTTATGCTAAGCTAATTAGCTACTGGCTGCAGATTTATATTTAGCAGACAGGTATGAAAGTATTGATCTTCCCATTTGGCACCACCCCCTTAAGTGAATAGACATTTTCCCCAAAAACTATTGAACTATTCCACTCAAGATGACGCTAATGTCACTGTTTGACATTGGTTTCTGCGTGTATGCGCTGTACAGTATGTGTGTGTGTCTGCGCTTGAGGCATCATTCGGGGGTAGAGTTGAGGCGAATGGGACTGTGTGGCACAGAGGAGGCATCGGGGTCAGACATGGCCGCAGTCGTCACTCCCATCTTCTTCAGGGAACGCTCGTCTGTCACTGAGAGGGAGCGAGAGAACGCGGGACGAGAGGCAGCCGGTGGGCCTGAGATAGATAGATGGATACATAGAGAGAGAGGGAGAGAGAGGGAGAGAGAGGGAGGAAGAGTTTTTTTTTTAATTGTTCCTTTTTCCTTTAGCCACAATTCTCCTCTATTTGCTTTGACAACACAAATGCATTTCGCGTCATGCCAATAAAGCAAATTGATATTGAAGTTGAGAGACTAAGAGATGGAGAAAGAATGAGACACACATGACATGAAAGAAACAACAAGACAGAGATAAAAGAGGAAGAGAAGCGAAAGAGGCAGAACGGAAGAGGAGAAACAGAAATGGGTTTGAGTTTTCAATTTATTTAAGTACTTAAGATCTGCGTTGTACACTTAAGATTCGCATTAGTTAAATCTCGTATTGGTATTCAGCTCACACACCTGGTGTTTTGTTAGACTCTGGAGTAAATGACATCCATTTGCTTTTATTGCAGCAGATGAATGAAATGAAACTATTATTGGGTCTGTGCAGAGATGCATGCAGTAGCAGCATCCGGCCTGTAGGGGGTCACGGCGGTGCAGCGAGCTGCAGCAGGTTGAGCAATGACTGCAGATTTGTTGCAGCTTGATGCTTCTCATCATCACACACACACACTCACTGCTTGTGTGTGTGTGTGATAGAGAGAGAGAGAGAGGGCACAGGCGGCGAGATGCTACAAGCCATACTGGGAATTGTACCTTTGATATCTCTCAGATCCAGCTGAGGTTCACCAGATGAACCAGCAGGGGGCAGGGTGACCATACACACACATACACACAAAACACACTTGCACATACACAACACATATGCCCAGCCACAGACCCCCACCAGGGCTGACATTTGCAGCTAAGTGCTGCAATGGTTGGTTATTTATGTTGAGAGGTCTGGTGATGGAGAGGGTTCAGCAGGTGGCTGCATTACACTGTTTATCAGACCGACGCAGTGGCATTATCACTTCATGAGCCAGCCTACGCTCTTCTCCCCCCCTTACATCTGTCTTTCCGTCGTCCTTTTCTGGGCATGCACCCTCTGTCTCTCCCTCCTTGCTGCTCCTTGTGTTGTGAAATGCCTCCTGACTGCTCTTCCCTCTCCATTTTTCTCCCACAGATGTACACCAGCCATCTGGGTACTTGTAGGGCACAGCTAAGGCATTAGTGGTGCAACCAGCCTCTGTTCAAGCCTGTTAGCGTTACGGAGTTACTCATTTATACTGTTCTGCAGTGTGTTGACAGCGATGGATGACATGGCAAAATAAACACAAAACACCTGTTCAGATTTATTGTACATTCCCAGTGATCTGGGATGTGGAATCAGTGTGTTTTTGCCTCTCTGTGCTTCCTCTGTACATCTACATCTCCTGCCTGTTTATTATGCTGAAATTAAATGCAAGAATAATTACAGCACAAACATACATTTCAAACTTGCTGCTCTTTTCATGTACTCTCACTGTTCTCACCTCTATCTACCTTCAGCGCTCTCATATCCAGCTGTATTCTCTCTCCCCTCCCCCCATCTGTCTCCCCTCCCGTCCTCTGTGGTATTTCAGCACAGTGCAGGTCAGGAGCTGCAGCCTCACCTGTGTTGTTCTGGTTGGCTTTGACTTTGCTGTTGGTCTTCTCTTGCATCGCCTGCTCGTACTCTCTCACCTCCTCCAGACTCAGCCCTGTGGGGAATGCAAAGTACGCACACACACGCACGCACACGCGCGCACACGCACACACACACACACATACATATGCACAGTATCAGACCAGAGTATGAAATATGTATTTAATTTCACAGGGCATATATTGAGGGTAAAGTCATAGTTAAAAATACAACAAAGTCCAACTGTATTGTCCTGAATGTTGTGTATCTGTAACATGTGAAATGCATTATTTCGGACCCACCATGCCATTCGTCTATCCACGCCACTGCTTGCCTGTGGCCAACCAGTAGAATATCCCGGATGTTCTGATGTAATAACAGAAACAAAAACAGATCAAGAAACAAATCATACAGTGTGAAGAAAAATGCAGCATGGTGCTTTGAACTCTGAAGTGTGTGTGAAGTGGTGCATTTATGGTCATGTTGCAGTACGTCACTGTCCAAATAAAGTTATACCTTTGCGTAATTACTTTAAAGAAATTAGGTCATGGTTGAGATAAGTGGAGACTTATCTGTGCAGAATTATTTGCCCAAGCCCTTCTCATAAATACGGCCGTATTCCCCTCAGTGCTTTACATAAACAGTGTTGGGAAAAGGGCGTTGCTAGTTTTGCTTTTGCTTCCTTTGTTTTGCTCTTCATGCGTCAGTGCTTTGCTACGTTGTGGAGGATGAATGTGTTGACAGTGATCTTTTCATGTGCTGTTCCATCAATTGTTAGGAGTATTTTGAAAACCTTTACTGTGTTTGCGGCAGAAGAAAAGAGGCCTTCTGACTGATTGTGGTGTAAAACAATACAGCACATTTCCTAATAAATCTGACTTCATGGTGGATTCCATAAAACTCAGTGCAGAGGTAATTTGAGCCTAACAGCCTTCTTGGCAATGGTCTTGGTAATTATACTAATGTCTGGAAATGAATGTGGTAATGATTTATTTGTGTCAAAACTCAACACGTGCCACATTCAAATAACAAACCAGCAATCAGGATTGTTGAGGATCCTCATTTTACCGTAAATGTACTGCACAGTACAAAGTGGAAGACCCCAACACAGAAACCGATGCTTGAATGAAGCAGAGCACTTTATTAAATCTAATTAGCTGTAAATTCAAATTTTTCCACCTTGAATTCCACCTAGAAGGGCTTGTAACATTAACTGCACATCATCTTGATCTTGATTCAGCTCTCTTTATATTAACACGAGGAAAAGGCATGATGGGAAAAAAAGCTGTCTCACTCTGTGAATGAACTCCTCTGTCCTGGTCTGGAAGCCGTACACCTCGAAGCTGCACTCTACCCTCTTATAGGAGCACATGATGGGCTGGTGGTCGTCTCTCCAGCCTCTCTCCAGAGGGCCTCGACCAGTTTTACTTGATTGCCAGCGACTCAGGTCCTGCACAGAGCAAACAGTGGGTCTATACACTATTTGCTGAGTCTGCAGAAACTTTGGCCCTGTGAGGCGTCTTCAGGGGGAAACTATGGATGTGTATGTGTGTACTGCAAGTGTGTGTGTGTGTATGTGGGGCAATATGTGTGCAGAGGTGTGAGCAGATTGTTGCTCAACACAGACCTGAAGAGGAAAGTGTGATAACACACATTATGCATCTGTGACCGAAGGATGATTGGAGAGTGTTTGAGTGTGTGATTTTATGTTCTCACCGCGTCACTTCATATGTGAGATTGGTGTGTTTGCGTTTTTCTGTTTTCATTTGTGTGTGCATGCATGTGCGTGTAAGCATCTGTGTTGATGTGTGCTCGTCTGCATGTGTGTGCTGAGCTAAGAAGTGACCTTTGCCTCCAAGGACTTGAAGGGAGTAAAGATGTGTAAAACCTTGGTGGAGAGGGAATGAAGATAGGCAGATTTAAAGGAGGCATGTTGGTGTATGGCTGATTTATGTGCTTTTCAGGAGTAAAAGCACATGCAAGTAAAGCAAAGTAAATAAGGATAAAGGTGTGTGTTTTGCATTTGTGTGCCCGTGTCCACGTATGTGCATTATAAGCCATTATTTCCAAAGAGACTGTTATTGATCTTCTCACTTAATTTCCAAAAATGCAGGACTATTCCTTTAACGTAATCACACAGCTTTTCCTTTGCAAAACCTCAATGAGCTATTGATGAAGTTTGTCCATCCGTAATCATTTGTTGATGCTTGTATGAGGCTGTGCATGCGCATGTTCGTGTGCCTGTCACAGTGCAGTACGCACCTCTGTCTCTTTGTAGTGTTTTTCAGGGATGGGGTCACTCAGGATATCCAGGAAACTCACGTTCTCTGCTGGGGTCGGCGTGTCCCCAAACACCTACAGCCAAACAGATGGGGGAGGTCATACAGCATAATGAGAGCAGGTAGACATACTCTCACACACATACAGTCACTCACGCAGTGGAGAGCGGGATGAGAGTAGATGAGTAACTGTGTAGAAAACTGAGGTCACACACCATAACACCCCTCACTATATCCCACCCTGAGGCCCTTGGAGCAAATCAAACTGGAGCTAAGAGAGAACAGGCTGAGAGCAGAGGAGGGGAAGATGAAAAAAAACAAGGACGTATGGGGGATATTAAAAGAGAGAGAGAAAAGAAGAGTTATGAGAGTGGAATACACTTTTCCTTGGTGTGGAGGGAAGCTTGGGAGAGTGCACTTTTATCTGACCTTGTTTAAAATTTGTTCTAATGCCCCGCTGAAGTTGTTCATTTCACAGCTGAAAACTAACAAATAAGGAAAACCCTCCATTAGATAATGGTCTGCTGCGCTCCTGTGGTGCTGTTGTCGGACTGTGTCTACCCAAGGTCTCGCTCCCTCTTATGGAATGTGTTGCATTAGCTCCATGCATTGTTGCTTTTTACAGTTCGCTCAGGGCTCGACGCTCTCATGGCTTCCTTGTTGTTGCCTCTCTGAGTTTTGTGTGGTGTAGATATTCATACAGGCATGGAGAACCTTGACAGTGGTATCACTCAAAACCATTACTTATGTAAAAGTGCAGACACAGGGGCCGTTTTTCTGCATATTTATTAGTTGTACTTTTGATACTTTCTTGGTTTTACTTTTACATTTTCAATTCAGGACTTTTACAGCACTGGTTCCAAAAAAAAAGTTGGGTGAAACAGAAATGAAACAGAATGTGATCATTTTTTACTCATCAGCTTCATTGCTTTTTGTAAATATGTGCTCATTCTGAGGCCAGCAGCACATTTCAAACAAGTTGGGACAGGAGCAACTAAAGACTGGGAAAGATGTGGAATGCTCCGAAAACACCTGTTTGAACATTCCACAGGTAAACAGGTTCATTAACAGGTGATCGTATCGTGATTGAGTATGAAAGGGGCATCCTGGAAAGGCTCAGTCGTTCACAAGAGGTTCAACACTTTGTGAACACATGATTGGATGAAGGATGTTACTGCATGAGCTCAGGACAGCTTTCTCTGTCATTTACGTGTACGTGGTGTTCTAACTTATATAAAAAATAAAAGAAAGAGTAAATCAGGAAAATGTGGTTAAAGTATCAAAGGCACAAGGATTAATTATGCAGAAAAACTGCCCCTGTGACTGTTTTACTATTATAAATGATGCCATTAGATTATTATTACTAACACAGCTGCATTTTACTGTTTACTTGGTTGAAGAAGAGCTGCTTTTTAAAACTATATTCTGTAGGGCAGCAACTCGTGATTAGTTTCATTATTTATTAATCTACTTTCTCCATTAATTGATTGATTGTTTGGTTTATTAAACGTCATGGAACAGCGAAAATGTGGCACCTTAAACAAGAAAAAGGAGCAAATCCTCACATTTGACAGTGAAATGTCCAAAGAAAAGATGCTTGAAATAGCTCACAATTCATTTTAATTGACTACTTGATTCAGATCTCATTGTATACACTGTCGGGCAATTTAATGTATAGGAAAGCATCATATTTCATAAGATCCTCGTATGCGTCATATGTAAAACCTAATGTGTAAAATACTGTGTAATGGAGGGAAGAGAATCCTCCTCTAAAATGTAGTAAACATATAAAGTAGCATTAAAAAAACCTGATTATTTACTCAAAGCTCAGTACTTTCCTCCACTGGGCGCTGAAGCTTACGTGGTGATGTGTGCAGCTCGTGTTCAGTACTCAGTGAATGTGTGTTCGTTGAATAAAGTTGTGTAACCTGAAACTAACCTGTAACATGACATGAAACAAGATTCACCACATTTCTCTCCGCAAGCCTGTGTTCATATTCTGACATGTTGTTTCTGGTTACCTGACTCGATTCTTTGATTACAAAGTGCAGACACAAGGTCAGATAGAGTTGCATTTGTTTTTTGAAATTCTGTGTGTGTGTGTGTGTGTGTGTGTGTGTGTGCTTATGTATATTCGCCTTGGACAAAATGCAGCGTGGCAGCCGTGCTCATGGCCGTTGCGTGTCTGGTTAATAGATCTGCCAAGACTGCACTTGGTGCTTTGCTTGTTTTCCTTGTAATGGGAACATCAGTCTGATGAACATTTTCTTTGTGCTGCATAGAAAATTGCAATTTCTCTCTTTCCCCTTGCCCCACTCCCCCCCGCCTCCTTCCCTAATCACTCCATCTCGCTCACCTCTCGCTCCCTCTCCGTCATACTCACATTGACGTTATCGCCGTTGTTGTTCTCGAATCTCGTCTCAATACGGATGCTGAACTTGGGGAGGAATGACACCTACGGGGGTGACGGGAGGTAAAAACGGAGAAAAGAGGGTTGAGGGCAGAGATAGGGAGAGTGGAGGGAGGCTGCAGATTAGATGCACTGATACTGGAAAGAGATGAGCTCTGTTGCATTCATGTACAGTAAATGATGTGTGAGAATACTTACTGAGTACTCTGCAGCACCAGGGACATTCAATATGGATAGGGAGAAACAACATTAGTTACTCATACATGCATGAGCACGCAATTGCTCTCACACACATACGTGTTACCGCAGGGGAATACATGCATACAGAGTGATAAATATTTGAAAACCGGCTGGAAAACCAGCTGTTAAGAGTAAATAAGTTTTATATAATGCGTTGAGGTGAAAGGCACCTGATGTTTAACACAAACAAAGGCGCTCAATCACACACACACCTGTGATGGTGTACGGGTAGAAGTTCCAGGCCTTCTCTGTCACGTAGAAGAATCGCGGGACGATTGCTTTCGCCCAGGATGGCAGTTTACTGAAAAGCGAAACAGGTCAAAGTCACAGTCAGAGAGTGCAGGAGGAGGAGAGAGAGATTATAGAGGGAGACAGAGAGATCCTAAGTGGTTTTTGTGCCATTTATAGCCAGATTACCTGTAGGCTACTCTCACCAGCGTTCATTTGTATGACTCATTCCCAATTACACCTGTGGTGATGAATTGTTACTCTAGCTTCTAGGTCACATGTCAGAACATGATTGAGGTAGAATACATTTTTCACTCACTGTACCTATGTGTGTGTGTGGTATGTGGATGTGCGTGGGTGTGTTCCGGCATATCTTTTCTAATGAGGACCGAGTGTCCCACAAGCACAGAAAGATTAGGAAAATCCTCCACAGTGAGAACATTTCTTTACTTCTTTAAGAGTTTATTTTAGGATTAGGCCTTGGGTTTATAGTGGTGATTAGAATAAGAGTTAGGGTTACATTAGGGTAATGAGTGAGGTTAGCTCAGGGTTAGGAAATGAATTTGGAGTTAAAAGAGAATTCGGGTTGTTTTTAATGCTGGGCTTTCACCATAATCCCAATTCATTGATTAATGGACTGTCACCCTGAGCACAAAGCAAATAAACATGCTGTCAGCACAATTACGCGGTGATTGCGGTCATGCATCCAGCTCCAAATTGAACAATCATTACAACATTTCAGTCGCCGCATATCTCACACACTTCCTTGTTTACTTTGAGGACTGTTGATCTTCTGCTGTGGTTAAATAATTTTGGAAAAACACAATCCCTTGTGCTTAAGCTTCAAGCAATAATGTGTCAGCGTAGTGTTGGATATAAGGACATTTGCAAGTGATTGTTAATGTATTCACAGATGTTCACGCTTGACCTTTGGAAACAGTTTTAACAAAATTCACCTTACTAGATTTCTTCCAGCTTTAGCCACATCTCACAGCCTTCAGGAGAATATGGAGGTGTGTACTTGTCATGGAGAGTGGAGAAGTATTTAGAATGAATTTAGATGAATAAATAATAATAAATAATTATAATACACATCTGGTTAATAAATTATAAGGGGAGTCGAGTCAAATACATTAAAGCAATAGAAATTTGAAATAGTTTCTTGCTTTCTGGTGGAGAGTAAGATTAGTCATCAATACTTGTGTGTGTACAGTAAATATGAAGCTACAGCAAAGAGCTGATTAGCTTAGCATAAAGCCTGGAAACACTGAGTAACAGCTAGCCTGACTGTCCAAAGGTAACAAAATCCACCTGCATGTTACTGCTTTATGGAGGGTTATGTGCTGGACTGTATCGAGGGTTCAAGCAGTAACTTCCTGGAGTCTGGAGTTGCCTGGAAACTGCTCCCGGCCAACTAACAGCACAGCAAAGACTTTTTCTACAGATTAAACATTTTAATTAGAGAGCTTTAGTGCTGCTGGTACAGGCAGATTTTGTCACCTTGTGACGGAGCCAGACTTTCTGTTTCCTCCTGTTTGCAGTCTGTCTGCTAAGCTAAGTTAACCAGCTGCCGGCTCCCGCTCCTGACAGTATAAGAGCCTCTAGGTCTGAAAACTGAAGCCAATGCAGAAGTTTCTTAAACCTGCATTCTTTGTAACTGCCAGCAGGGGGCGACTCCATTGGTTGCAAAAACAAGTCTGATTGCTAGTCTTGCTGTGTTGTGATTAACAAGTTGCTACCATGGAGTATCGTCTGGTCCTCAGTCAGATGCAGTCAGCACAGAGGCGTCGCAGTGCGTATCCTTCCCAGCTCGTCCAAATACTCTGACTGAAGATGGCCATAATGCCATCTCAGGGTTTCAAAACAGTAGTCCACAAACCAATGAGGGAAGTCACTGCGGCTCCGTCCGCTATTTATAACACTGTGCTCCAGCTACAGTATTTAACATACAGGAACGAGAGTAGTACTGATCTTCTCATGTGTCTCGTCGCCGGAAAGTGAATAAGGGTGTTTCTCAAAATGTCGAGGTATTCCTTCATTTACAAATGTCCTTATGTCTGCTTACAGCCACTGCGTATAATTAACTATTAACAAATAACATCTAATAGCACACATGGTTATGGTGTGAGTAGCCCCTGATGCCTTGAACTGGAAACAGACATATTTTCAACACTACAGGGAAAATATCAGTCTAAAAACTCCCACATATCCTGTAATTGCGGCCATCAGGATGACGTGAATGTGTTTTTCTCAGCTGGAAGTCTGTAGTTACACAATCAGAGCACTTGAAGGGTTTACTTGATGATGAGCTCATTGCACAATAACATTTTCACAGTAACCCTGCAGTACAGGTCTCAGCACGTTTGAGTACCTGGACTTTGGATGAAGGCAGGTTACACTGCAGTGTGTGTGTTGAAATGATCGTCAGCAGCATACCTGCAGCTCGGATCTACAGGGCGTGAAGCTTTACAGTGAAGTAAGAGATCAAAGATCGAACGCACTCAGTTACGACAGTGACTGAGCTGCCGACTGGAGGATGAGGCTCCAGAATTATTAGTGTAAGTACATCATTAGTACAGCGCACAGTTGAGATGCACTCTACCTGCTGAGGTAGATTCGCTTCTCGGTCAGCTGTCCCTGGCCGTGCTGGGGGTGAATTTCTGACTCATTCCTCACCACCTCCACTCCTTCTCCCCCTCCACTCTGCTCGCAGCTGTGCTTACTGATCATGTACAGCTGCCCAATCCTGTACTGGAGGCCGACGAGAGGTTTAGGATGATTTTTATGGTGGTGAGGATTGGGATGAGGTGACGAGAGAGAGAGAGAGAGAGAGAGGGAGAGAAAATGGTGAGAAAATGTGAAGCAAAATCATCTTCCTAATCCAGAGTGACAAATTAAGACTGCAGTGTTAGTTTCATTCACAAAGTGTTTGTTGGCTGTGGTCATGCATTAAGGATGATGGGAGCTGAGCAGGTTGGCCCTCATGTTCATCTCTGGTATCTTAAAATGGTACAGCATGCAACTTTTGAAAGAACCCACACATTTTACATCTTGCAAATAAAAAGTTGGACTAATTCAGTGAGATTACTAATTCAGTTTGGAGAATTCAGTTCTCTCAGCCTTTTCTTGGTTTGGTATGACCACCAGCTAATGGAGGGTAATGGTGGCCAATGTTCGGATATTGCATTTCGCTGACTCTTTTCCACTTGTTCTGCTGTTACTAAACATTTCAGCATGATGTTTTTTTGGGAGTTTTTCCTAATCCGAACAGTGGGTCTAAGGATAGAGCATGATGTGCACTGTACAAACATTAAAGCTCTTTGTGTCTAATGTGTAGTTTCAGGCTATGTAAATAAGATTACTTGACATTTAACAAGGGGTTAAAATTAGGACTTCAATAACCAAAAATCCAGTCACATTTAATGAATGAACTGCACACTCCATTGAGAAAATTATAATAACCATCAGCCACTAGGAAGGAGTTGCTGGTGAGAGTGAGGGAAAAAAAGAAAATCTCCTGGCAGCTGGTACGGCCATAGTTGCTGAGTCTGACTTTGTCTCGACAGGCAGTTACTCAGTGCTGCTTAGGCGCAAGCTTTGTATTTGCTCTTCATTTTTTAAATAGTCACTTGCTGTGTATAAAGATTTCCCTCAAGTGACCATATCAGGCACCAGAATTGAATTTGGCCGGTGAGGGTGGATGCATGGTGTCTAAATTAGGGGTGGATGGGGCTCTCTGCTGCAGCCCCCGTTTGTGCTCGGTGCCGATGAGGCGGGGGCATGTATTCTGAAGAGGACGAGGCCTTTGGGCATCTGGAGTGGCCTTCATGAGCACAGCCTGACAGAATCACTGTTTCTCAATTCATACATCTCATATGATAATACTTCATTCTCTGCACTGATGCTGCTATCTCCATCTTTTCCTCCTCAGCATTGTTTCCATCCGCTCTATTGTGTCCGCTTTAATTGCAAATCGCTCCAACTTTGTTTTTAAAGTTGTTATGAAAAAGCAATAAAATTACACTGCGTGCTGCTCTGCTGTGGCCACATAACGCAATCTGTTTTGTTGCCCTATATTGGTGTGCCACTAAAGCATTGTTTTAATTAAAGCAGAAACAGAGAAAGATGGGGAGGAAGAGAGAAAGAGGAGGGCAGATTTCACTTCGCCATCCTTCACCGTACTCTGCTGACATCAGTGTGACACTCCTCCTCGTCCCAATTACTGTAGAATGTCAACATTCAATATTTACTTATTGGGTATTCATGGGACTTAATTAATCAAAGCAATGGGTACTTAACGGTCTACACAGCGGTGAGCTCCTCCCACGTACAGGTTGTGAATCTTTTTCGCTTTCTAGGAGACTAATCTTAGCAGGAAGTTGAAAAGCCTTATCTGTCCTCTCAGTAAATCACTGTTATGCACGATGAATGGCTGTGATGAGTGATGTGTTGAGAAACTCATTCATTGACAGGATTTGGCATGCATTTTCCGACGACAGTCTTTTTTTTTAAAAAGCAGCTGATGGTTTACAAGCAGTGAGTTTGTCATAAATTCCAGAGAAGTGTAAATATAGCTCATCGTGTTTGGGGTAGAGACGCTGCTGATAGTGTCAGTCTGACGGCAACTGGAAATGAAAGAGTTTGCGATTAAAAAGAAGTACAGCTCAAAGCAACTTTTTTTTTTTTTCCACCAGTGATAAAATGCTAAGAGCACAAACTTGAATTTGTTATGCAACTGTGGATCTGTCCACTGACAATGGAAATGAGACAATAAGCATATGAAAACCTTAACTAAAATATTTGCAGTTGATTGTGTGCTCAGCTCCAAAGCATAACATCTACGCTCATCCCAGAAGAAGAATCATCACCCATCAGGCTTTTCTGTCGTTTAAGTGCTAATGCACAGTGCCTGTAAAAAAGTATTCATGTTTTATCTTCTTACAGCACTCAATCAAAGTAGGTTTAATGTGGCTTTTTATGACACAGATCAACAGAAGAAGACGTCTCAGTTTCTGAGGACGGCCTGCTCTCGGCTGATTTACAGCTGTGCCTTTCTGTTTCCTTTTCTTAATGAGTGATTCATCTGTAGAACTGGAAGTTTCCTTCTTATCTTTTCCCTGACTGCTGCTTTTTAATCTTAATGGTGCAGGTTTGCCACAGTATTGACACAGCAAAAGTTTGACCTTCCAAAAGCTGGTGTATGACTAAACTCGACCAAAACCCCTCAGCTGCACACAGAAGATCTCCATTTAACTTATTGTGTGACCAGCAGTGCACCAGTGATGATACAGGTGAGTCCTGTTGTGCAAGTAAGCGTTTTGGAGAGATCTTTTCTGTTGATCATTGTCAAAGAAGCCGTATTAAATCCCCCTTTGATTCACTTTAGTTAAGCAATAAAACACGAGATTGCTTTTTACAGGCAGGTTACAGGATGACTGGACAAACACAAAGTGATTTGAATCTTTTCTCCCACTGCACTGAACACAAACACCAGGAGGAATTTGGGGTCCGGTGTCTTGCTCAAGGACATGTTCAGCATGAGCATATGAGGAGCTGGGGATGGAACCACCAGCCCTACTAACCCACTGTACCGCCTGAACTCCGCCTGCCAGCTTTCCCCACAGCGCAGTACAATAGTAGACGTTCCTTAACACAGCTGAGCTGTACTGTGTTACAGAACCAGTACTGACAGTTCACACCTGAAAATCAACGCTGTTCCCTTAAAAATAAAGCAAGGGTTAGGAAGTTATAAATGGCTTGGACTGAGCTAACTGTCACGATTTGATACTGCCTCAAATAAGCTGCACTTAAACTTACATTACATTCAAGCGAAAGAGGATTTGCTGCAAGCTCAAGTTTCTGTGTGCCCTGTACTGATACTGTAAATCCTATTTTGGACTGCTATTTGTCACTGTCATTGTTGTGGTAACAGGTAGAAATGAGGAGGGGGTGGAGGGGGCTTTTGAAGGGCACTTTGGTTCATAGCTCCCTTGTGTGCCCGCCTTTTCTCTCTCTAGTAGGATCTCCTTTGTTTATCACCCCACAGGCCTAATTCCTTTGTTTGAGTTTAGGACTTGCAAAGCCGTAACCAGTCCAACTAGTTTTGAGCGCTGCTAGGAGTGCTAGAGCATGCAAGAGGCTGACAGATGGGAAGATAATTTAGACACAACAGCAGCGCTCTGATGCTGCCGGCCAGGTGTTGTGCATTGGCGCCGTCAGATTGGCCGAGCCCGTCGGTGCAGAACATACCTCGCTACCCAATGTGCCAAAGCACCCACGGAGCAGCCGCCGGAGGTCTGTGTGCTCTGTTGGCACTTTTCTTATCAGCGCATTAACACTTTCAAGATTACGAGTGGAAACAACACATTCGCATTTGAAGTAAACCCCCTTCTCCTTTGTCTGTCACTTTAAAGTTGCAGGAGAGTTGTGTGTGTTTCTTTGTGTGTGTGTGTGTGTGTGTGTGTGTCTTTCTGTGTGCGAGCGTGGGAAACAGACTTACCTCATCCACAGTCAGTGGCATACATATGCGGTACTCTTTCATCAACATGGTGCTGCAGTTACAGAGAGGACTGTCTTTGTGGACTGTGTCTGTGCTTGAGTCTGTCTATCTCAGCTGTCTTGGTTGCATAGTAGACAGGCTCAGGCAAGCTACACTGCTGCTGGACCGCAGTGACCTCTTTTCTGACGCTCCTCTTTCTTTGTTTTGCTGATGTCAGTAGTCCATGGAGTTAAGTCCAGACCTCTCTGTCAATGAGTGTTTTCTTACTTTGCTCACTCCTCACAGCCTCGTCTCTTCCCCCCTTTTTTCTTTTGTTTCTCCTGCTCAATTAATCTCCTGGACCAGACTTTTTAACCGCTGTCTCTCCCTCCTCTTCTTGTTACTTCTGCTTTCTCCTCTCCTGCCTTCAGCTGCCCCTCCGGTTTGCTGTTTCTGCTCAGTTTCTGTTTGCTTTCTCTCGCCACAGTGAGAGAGTAGTAATTAGCTGTGAGGTAAGATTGAAACCTGACCAACTCTACCTGTTCTTTCCCCTTCTCTGCCTCTCTGTGCTTTGTTTAATTCCTCCTCAGACTTCTCATGTGTAACCTTGCTGTCTGCTTGGCGCTCCTCCCTTTTCCCCTCAACCGCCCTCTGCTGCTTTCAGTTCCTCACAAATTCCTTTGCCTGTTCCTTCCTTATCTCCCTTTCTCCCTCCCTCTCTCCCTCCCCTAGTATCCACTCCCCGCCCACTGTACTTTACTACCTCCTCACCTGTGTCACCCCCCCCCCCCTTCCCTCCCTCTCTCTGATCTTTATCTGTGCTTTTTTCTCTGTCTCTGTCGCCAGCACTGTTTTCAACAACAACCATCTATCATGTTTCTATATCAGGAAACATTAAGTAACGCAGTTTGCTGACATCAGTTTGTGAATTTGAAGCACGCTCCCCTTTTACCTCCTTCCCAACGCTCAGGTTATGACAGCACTCAGGGTATGCACAGGGGTAGTCAGGGTGGGCCATTGGATTAAATATTACCAGAGCCATGAGAACTTCCATTAAGCACCACGCCAGACTCGCTTACATTGTATTACCTCGTGACCTTCAGCTGGGTTTAATTGAATCTGTGTTTAGTCAATGAGTAGTGGGATTGAAGCATTCAAAATTTCTCGCCCGTGTCCGTCCTTGAGTCACGGGACCACTCTCCTTTTGTGTGTGTGAGAGCTGATGGCGACTGCCAAGCACATATTGTTGCCCCCCCATCAAATAAGAGAAGCAGATGTTTGGCTTCTCTGGGTCAGTCTGACAGAGGGCCAAAACCAATAACCCGCCCTGGATTCTTCCTCTCAGGTGGAATTCACTTGCTCTTCCAGAAACCTCTTTCATAGTGAAAGACACATAGTTTCCGGTAAATTACTGCGATAACCTTTCAGGCATCGCATGCAGCGACGCTCAGGAACATTTCCGTCTTGTGCCCTTTCACACGTCCTGTGGCAATGCCAGATGGGGCAAGTCACGGTCCAGCAGATGGCACTGATGCGACACTTATGGATGCCAACCACCATAAAACTCAACAGAAGAAGAAGATGGGGCGCTGCCAGATGCGTGCGCGCACAGTGGAAGGCGTTAATTTCAGGAACATGGCGGGCCAGGAGCTGTTTGTGTCCAATGTTTTTTTGTGATCTACTGACCATAAACAAGTCGTGGATTCAAATATGTCATCAGTGGCGTCTTGTGAACGCTTTACTCGCTTCACGTGGAAGTGTTTTCCGTCTACAGATGTTTCCTGCTCTAATCATTTCCCTGTGCAGGAAAATGTTCCCAAACATTTCAGGGATGGACTGCGTGTGCTTCACTGTGCCTTGAGAAGCGGCCAAAATGGCTCACTGCTTCACGTGTCTTCGGTATCATCCGCTCCGCAGCCAAAGAGCGGTGAAAAGAAATTCCCGGTGGGGGTTTGCTCTCACCTCATCAGATCAGTGTGTAGAGAAGGGACGCCACTTACGAGAGCCGAGGTGTGCTCTGCTCGTCCCTAGCTTGATTCTCCCTGGACTCACCGCGCACACAGCTCTGACGGCACATGCGTCACCACAGTTTAAAGTTTGATTGGCTGTGACTTACATGTGTATTCAGCAGCTGATCGAGTCATTGATCACTTTGATTGATTATTTAATTGCGGTTTGTGGGTTGGGAATTGGGTTAATGATAACCATGGGGAGGAATGGCAGCACTGTCAGATGACTGATCCTTTAAATTATGGAGCTGATCAAAAGATTGGTTTCCCGATTGATTTAGGGTTGAAATAGATGTTCACTGTAGTCCAAGATTTATCCTGTGCCCTTTTTAAAAAATCAAAGTCAGAGGTGGTGCTAGTTATAGTTACTTCAGCAAAGCACTATTTGAAATGTATGTAGTCTTTTCTTTATGTATTTTTGTGCATTTTCACGCCTTAATTGGAGATTTTGAGTGGAGAGATGACAGGAAATGAGGGGAGAGAGAAGGGGAAAGACATGCCACAAGGACCCCATTTACACCTGGTATTAACATGAGATCTGTCTCTGGATATGTTATCTGGATTGCGACATCTGATCAACGGGACCTGGTATTAGTAAGCGTTCTCATTATCTTGAATCTGCAAGCATTGTGATGTAGATTGTGATCTCAAAATGCAAATTTGTTAGGCGACGCAGGCTCAGTTGTTAAAAAAAAGAAAAAGATAATGCATCCCAGGTCAAGGAAAGGAATTCATTCAGTTTTAAACTCTTTTTTTTTGTGGCAAGGCAAGACTGGCTAGATCCTCCGACTTCTTTTGCCAGATAGCTTGAGCTAGCAGGAGGAAGCAGAGTTTAGTGACCTTTCACCTTGGTGGGTGAATCTTTTTTCTGAAGAATGTGGTCATGCTGCATGGATTGCATGCACACGCTGGTGAGATCCGATCACCACCTACGCTAGCTGATTTTATCTCATTCAGATCACAGTCCGCTCTGTGTCTTTCACACCATTTGACTGAAGTTTGTTTTTTTTTTCTAATCCAGGTCAGATAGCCAGAAGATATTCATGTTCTGGTGTAAATGGGGTAAAATGTTTGTCGCCCAACTGGAACTGTGGACGTAGCAGTTCATGTACGGCAGCTCAGCGTTGGTTCAGTCTGATAAATATCAAACTTTCAAAGCTGACATTGAAATTCAAGCTTTCTTCTTCATGATTTAAGTTTTCCTACTCACAACACACCATTTTATGATTTACTCTATGAACTTGAAATAAAAAATATCCTGGCCACATGTTTACGTTAGAGAACTATGATTGATTATACAATGAAATCTCAGCACCACAGTGTCAATGTATTGCTTTTGTGATGAACTGCAAAATGAATCTTGCGACACTGAGAGCTAAAATGCAGCTGAGGAAGTGGTGCAGTGCTTTAACCTGACTGAAACATTTTGAATCTCGACTCCTGGTCAGAGCTGCCGTCCTTATTTCGTGTCCTGCAGGACGAAGGAGCGGGCGGTGATGGAATTGGAGGGGACTTCATCACGGTGCTTACACCTTTCACATCCCCTCACATCATTAAATGAAAAATGAATGGGTGCACTTAGAAAACTGGTGAGGCGTTCTTTGACCTCTATGTTTCCTGCCCCGCCTGTGTTCATGTGCGTGCGTGTGTTTGGTAGAAAGACAATGCGTGTGTGTGTGTGTGTGTGTGCATGTGGCTATGTGTCAATGCTGCGATGGCGGTGAGCTATATGGATCTGTATTAAGCCGGAAAAAGGAAGAGGAGGATCATTAACTGGTGGGCCAGCTGCCATCGCTGCATTACTGGCTCTTCAATCTCAAGGTGTGGTCACAAGCCAAGGTCAAAGGTTTCTGGTGTCCCCTCCTAGCGTGTGAATGATGGACCCCTCCCGCCCGGGCCTGGATTACCGGTGGCTTGGTTGGAGGGCACAGAGCTGATATGCTGCAGCTTTTTCATCTCACGGCGGGGTGAAAGGTAAGGCTTTGAGTAAGATTTAAGATGATGAATTCAGCAGTCTGTGAGGATGAGGTTTGACTGGTTTATGAGCTCCGTGTTGTACAGTTATGAAGTGTGGTAAGTACCCACATCTCTCTGTGAGTGTGTCCAGATCCTCAGCCTCCCTCCCCTTCCCTCCACTATCACGACAAGCCCGCCGGACGCCTCTGATCTCTGTTTTGGTCCAATCATCAAAAACCTGAAGTATTTAGGTCAGACTTTAGCCTAGCAAAGGGAGAGACAAGAGGAGAGAAAAATAACTGAGAGAAAGAGAAAGTACACATTCCATTATTGTCCTCTTTTCATAGAGGGTCTCAAAGCACAAACGCTGCCAAAGCAACTGACACAGCAGACAAAAAGGAGCCTGGTTGTTCTGCTAACATCTCTGTGTGTTATGATGTGGAATATGTGTTTTTAGGGAGTAGGGGGTCTTTGTATGTACTGTATGTTTGTGTGGCTGGCTCCTCTGTGTTAAGATGTAAGCTTAGTCTTAATCTCCTTGTAGTTGAGTATCAGGCTGGTGCTAAGACATTGATTGGACCGGCTCCTTAATTGATACCACTGGAGGACCGCCTGCCAGGGGGAATGTGGTTTCTGTGTGTGTATGTGTGCTTTTTGGTGTGTTAGAAGTTAGAAGTGAATCCCCCAGAGACCTGGATGAAACAGAGCGCTCACTTATCCTTATCGAATCCCAATCTCGTGTTGTCAAACTGTGTCCCACTGGGAAATGTGCGCACGCCAGTGAGGAAGATGAGGTCTTATCCGACATCGTTAGGGGCTCCAGACAGCGGTCCAGACCACGGCAATCAGTGCAGCACCCCAACATGACAACTTGGCGCAAGAGTAAGTGCAACTGCCTTCATTAATTCTTACACACACACTAGGTGCCCGTCACATGTGCACTCATATTAACACATGCCATTACGCACACACTCACACACACACACACACACACACACAGGCGTTTTGCTCTAATCAAGTCCTGAGACTCCAATTATAAAAAAGAATAATTCATTTGGAGGTTTTCTCCATATTCATGAGCTCGGCAACATAGACTGAATTCCATACATTGTTGAACGTATGTTCCCAGATGAATTATAGATGTTATTTGAAATTGTTCAGTGCTCTTAAATGTCATCATTAATCTGAACAAGGAACAACAGTGCCAGCTCATGTCCTCAGAGGAGAGCGAAAATGTGTTTTTGTCTCTGCAGAGTTTGTGTGTGCAAAGAAAAAGATAAAGGATCCAGATCTATTCTATAGCTGCATCATTCCTTTGTGTGTGTGTGTGTGAGGGAGAGAGAGAAGAGGAGGAGGAGGGAAGGAGAGAGAGTGTCCTTATGTGCATTGGAGGCAGCCAGAAGCTAGTGTGTATCTAAAGGCGTTCGGAGCACGGATGATCAGAGGGTGTGAGCCCAATACATTCATCAGGGCTCTCCACAGGGACAGAAGTTGAGGCGCACCACAGAGACGAATAAAAATGCTGCGGACCGAAAAGAAATGAAATAATTTATTCCAGGAATGGAGTGGAGGGGATTTGGAGACAAGTGTGTGTGGAAGGGGAAGGGCAGGGGAATGGATTAAGTCTGCGTTAGTGTCTGCGTGAGATAGAGGCGAGCACTGTGGCCCTGAACTTTTTCCTATTCCACACACCGCCACTGAAAGGAAATTCAATTGCCACTTTCCCTCACTTTCTGCCCGGTGTGTGAGAGCGGGAGGAAAAGGGAAAGAGAGATGGATTCGGCGACTGAATGCAAAATAAATGCACGCACATAGTGTAGTATGTAAGGTGGAGGGAATTTAGAGGAAGTTGAAAAAAACCATCTCGAGCTTTTTTTTTTTTTTTTTTTTTAAACACAACTGCGCTCTGTGGCCCCTTCACTCTTCTTCACTGAACAGCTTCCCCTCTCTCTGTCTCCATCTCATCTCACCAGCTCCCCACCACACCGCCTTACTCCATGTCAAAGCTCCATGTCTTTAATGTTAATACCACACAGTCCACTCAGGGTCAGAACGTCATCCCAGTAGATTTAAGGTTGGTACTTTTCTCCAAAAGAGGATGAAACTGTGTGAGTTAAACAGCTGTTTAATGCAGCATGTGTGGAAATCTCAGCGTATTCCCTGCGGCTCGAGGTCTGTTTGTTTAACGACATCCACGCCAGATGGAGGAACTTGCCAGTCACAGTGAGAGGAAGCAGCAGAAGCGTAAATTTGACATAAAAACGTCACATGATGGGTACATATTTCAACAAGTTCAGCGGACCAGCCTGCAAACACTGCCCCGATCAAAGTCGGATGTGGCACTCAAAACCACCATTTGGCCGGTGGGAACATGCCAGGTTCAATAAACTGCCAGTCTGACACTACTCCTCTGAGACACTGAGCCTTCTCACAAGCTCACAGTCTCTCACTCCTTGTGGTCAGCTTCTCTATACCTGTCTTTTCCTGTTTCAGTGGACCCTGACACAGTTAGAAGGAATGCAGTGAGATGAAAATCATAAAATCTCTTTTCTGTCTTAATCAAGCAGCAACCTCGGGAACTGAAAATGAAGGCAATGTGGAACTGGCAATAACTGCAGTTCCTTGAATGGCCACTTGAGGCTGGTTCCAAAAGCGAGTCTGTAAACCGTAAGGAAGCTGAATTTCAATATAACTCACTCATTTAAATTATATTTAGACTTAAATTTATACATGTTGAAGAGAATGGCCACTTTGAGTGACAGCTAGCTGCTAGGTTTCAGCGACCAGCCGTCATCCACCCGCCTCACCTCCACCTGTGCTCCACCTCTTAGCATGTTTTTGGATTAGCCAGAAGTCAGGCGCTGCCAAGATGGCTGCAACCAGAGCCACTGTCAGTGGGCTTCACCGTGGCTCCTCACAAACCTATGGGTGAGGAATGAACATCCACCTTTATCACCATGTTTGTGGGTAGCCAGAGTCGCATTTGTTTACTTTATTGTGTCAGCTGTTTAAGCTGCAGGGCCATCCGTTTTTGTTTATCATTTGTCTTCTGGGTTGGATTTTTCAGTAAAATAGAAAGTGAAAACAAAGCTGTTAAACAGCCAACTTGCAAGTCCCAGATGGTGGACCATCCGAATAATACATGAATACAAGGCAGTGATGGAGGACGGATTCAGACCCTTCAAGTGAAATTAGCGATGCCCTACTGTAAAGACACTTAATTATTATTAACAAAATGTAGGAAATGTATCATAGCAGCTGTAAGAGAGATGTCGATTGATTGATTAGTTTGAATTATCATTATTATTATCATTATTCTTACATACTTGTGCTTAAGTAACATTTTCAATACAGGACTTATAGTGGAGTATTTTTACAGTATGGTATTAGTACTTTTACTTAAGTAAAGCGTCTGAATGCTTCTTCCACCACTGGATGCAGGATAATAATGCCTTTATAATCGAGCAAATGTACTTATTTAAATTATTATTTCAACAAAACAAAAAGGAAATAGTCATTTCTGTACAGAAATGTTATCAAGTTCAGAATTCCAACACAAGTGCACCCCTGTGCACCCCTCCTGCATCTGTGTGTACAATATATGTGTATTTGTGTGTTAGGGAGAGAGAGAGAGAGAAAACCTTATTGTTTGATTGTTAGCTCAGAGCTAAACAGATGCGTAAATAGAGATAGGGGAGCCCAGTCACATCAGATTAGACCAAACAACAAAATTCAAACTGTCTCTCTCACTCTCCCACACACAAACACACACATCCTCTCACAGACAATAAGTGGAACTGAGAAAACAAACTGACATCCGCGAAGCAATGCGCCTCAATCATACGTCCAGCGTTTATTAACAACAACAGCAAAACACACTCCTGCACTGTAACTATCATGTAAATGTTCTCAGAGACTGCAGGTCTTTGTGCGCTGCAGAAGCATACCGACACACACTGTGGAGTAAATACAGTGACGACACATACCATCACATGCCTCATAAACCCTAATGTTACCACTCCAATATCTCCATAGGCCCCAGGCGAAACAGAGAGACCGCAATAGTAACAGGAAGGAAGGGGGGGGGGGTGTGATGTTGAATTGATTGATGAATGCAAATGAAGATGAATGCACATGGAAAATACAGATAACAAGAGGAATATGAGGAGTGCGGCTGCTCGTTCACCTTTTCCCCCTCGCAGAAAATATGAATAGCTGATGTGTATCTGGCCTATTAATACCACAGCAGCGACACTGAATGCACCACTGAACCAGATATGGATCCCTTATCACAAATCATATGGCCCAGAATCAGTGGTCACCAGTCTTTCAATACCATCTGGAGCCTAATCACTGGGCCAGGAGGCACACATCAGCTTAATCACCCTACATCCTAACCTTTATTGCCATATGGACTGAGTCCTAAAACTGACCATAGATCAGGGTACATGCAGAGCAACTAGCAGCAGTTTGCGTTCCTAATTGTTTGTTAATGGAGCATTATTCTATCAAAAAACACGCCGGGTGGAAACAACCTGGTGGAAACTAGTGTGTGTGGTACAATGAGTGTGTGTTTGGCTTTTCGTGTGTGTGTGTGTGTGTGTGTGTGTGTGTGTGTGTGTGTGTGTGTGTGTGTGTGTGTGTGTGTGTGTGTGTGTGTGTGTGTGTGTGCGGGGCTATTTTAATAATTGATTAATCTCTTGAGTCTATTTTCAAGCAAAATTTCCAAACATTCTCGCCTTTCAAATTTGCTGCTTTTCTCTGTGTTGCATCATTGTACTGTAAACTAAGAATCTTTGGGTTCTGAACTGTCGATGGGACAAAACTCGCATGACGCCTTCTTGGGATTTAGGACACTGTGATGCACCTTTGACTATTTTCACACTGAATTTGTTGAAAGATAAAACAATCAGTAGATTAATTGATAATGAAATCCTCCTCTGCTGCCGCAGTCTGTGCTCTGAGTGTGAAGCCTCCCCGATTGCGTTTGTTTGTGTGTCATTTTTCTCAGTTTTGCTCCTAAAATCCCATTTAAGAGTAGATTAATGTGTCAGTTTACCAGTTTCCCTACCATATATCCATACCTGAGATTTCTGCCTCGCTGTCAAGAGTGTTGCGAGTAATGAGGACGCTGATTTTGGAAAGAGATGTTGCTGTTGAATTTTTCAGTCTAATTTTTCAAAGCTTTAAGCGCCACGAAAAGAGTATTCCATTCAGCCCTAATGTAGGATGGAGGCAGGCATCTCAAATCCGGGACATATAAAGCCAAAACTATCTGTACGTCTAAAGTTTGCATGTAAAAACACAAAATCTATTTGGCATACCATGCAGAGGTGAGCTTAATGATAACTGTGTTTGGGTGAGTGATGAAGGTTTCACAGGACGGATCTTTCAAAGTCTGATAAAGGGGACACTGCCTCTAGGCACTGATCACACCACATACACACTCTACACAGTGTGTACACAATGCTGCAACTTATGTGTGGCCTCTCCAGCCTGTGTGTGTGCATGCACCTTGGAGTCAGTCTCATATTGATGATTGTTCAATTAGATGGAACAGAGGTGTGCGTCCATCATTTACCAAACCTCCAGGGGCAAGACACATTTCTGTCAATACAGCGAGACCTTTGCCCTGCTTCTCCTTAAGCAGATGCTCTGTTTCGGCACTCGACCCATCGCTCTGTTTGTGTTTACACTCTACATGTGTCTATGCAGTAGTGTGTATGTGTGTACTTCTCTGCCTGTGATCATGAAAGACAGCCCGAGATCTGCTGAAAAGGTCAATCCCTAATTATAAGATCATTTACCGAGTAGCCTGGTGCACATTCTGCTGATGATCCGAGGATAACTATTGCTTCATTGATTAGTGCTGATCCCAGATTCACACAGAAACGGGAGGATGACGGAGGAAGATAACAGCACATCCCCGAGTTTAACCAACTTTACACCTTCTGCATCCCTCAGAGACACACCTTTGGATACAATAGCACTGTAAACAAAATATAATCTAGCACAGCCCACTGTAGCATTTCACTTCAACAAATGGTATTTAAAAAAAAGTTACTTAAATATGAAAATTTAATTTCAGCTCTGGAGCCAAAACATGAAGAGTTCAGTGACAGAGCTGCAGTGTTATGATACTGCATGTCCCTGCACTCTGCAAGCTGCGCACACATGGTCACTGACATGTTGCTCTAGTACTCGAGTATAGATTTCTCATCTACACGCACGCACGCACGCACACACGCACGCACACACAAACTGGCACGCGCTCTCTGCAGCTCTTCATGCAAAAGAAAAAAAAAAAACAGAAAAAAAAAAAAACCGCACCGGGCAGTGACACTCACATGTGGATCCACTGACGCTGGTGTGGCGCCTCCGTTTTGCTTGGAGAAGCAGAAAGAGGCGATAGGAGGCAGGAGAAAAAAAAAGGCAGGACGGCGAGGGAGGGATGCAGGGAGGGAGCCAGAGATGGATGGATGGATGGATGGACGGATGGATGGATGGAGGGGAGGAAGGGGGGAGGGAGGGGAAATGCGGAGGGACGACGAGGAGAAGGAGAAGGAGGAGGAGGGTGTGGGGGGGTGGGGGGGCAATGAGAGGGCTGAGTGGTTCTAGTAAATATTTATATTGCAGTATGATACGCGCGAGAGTGAAAGAGAGAGAGGGGGCAAGGCAGAGAAAGAGGGAGATATAGAGCGTCCATCCCTTTATTAATTTTATTCCGGACCGCTAAGTTTAGCATTCAACACGTGTCGCCAGTGATGGAGAGAGGGAGGGAGGGGGGAGGAAACGAGAGAGAGAGAGAGAGATGGAGAGAGAGAGAGGGAGGGAGAGAGAGAGGTTGACGGTTGCTAGGTGACGGGGCGCATATACTGAATTTTAACAAAAGAACAGGGAAAGAGGGAGAGGGAGAGAGAGAGTGTGTGTGAGAGGAGAGGAGAGAGGGAGGGAGAGAGGTAAAGAGAGAGATCGGAGAAATTGAATACATGTAGAACATATATATTTAGATATATATTTTTCCCAGCGTGTGTGTCTGTGTGTGTGTGTGTGAATGTGTGTGTGAATGTGTGCGTGAGTGTGTGGTGGCGGCGGCGGTGCGGGGTGGACACCCGCAAAACGGATACCTCAAAAGGGAAGGATGTGAAAAAGGATGGAGGGACGCAGGAAAAGAGGGGGGAAAGGCTGCTGAAAAAACAGTAAGTACATTTATTTTAATGATATTTGCAGTGCGGAGGCATTTTTTCCTCCGCTTCACCCCGCACTCTCTCTCTCTCAAACACACACACACACACACACACACACACACACACACACGCACACAGACTCTGTGCCGCTTAGATTAATTGCGGCTCGGGCAGTGAGAGGGTGCTACGCGTCATTGAGACAGGAATAGGGGGCTCGGGTGTCGGCATCTGTACGGCCGCTTGTGATGGAGAGATGGATGGCCGGGGATGGAGAGGTGGAAACGGCCAGCGCACCGGGGCTTTGACCCCTCTGTCATTGCTGCGCCTGAAAACTCACAAGCCTCTTAGCTCCTCAACGCATAGGTTCCTAACAGCAGCCGGCACAGATATTCCAAAGACACACGCACGCACGCTCAGAGATTACCGGCGGTTCAATTAATCATATAGACTAAACCTTAAGGCTCTGGTTTTGTCTGCCAGGAATTTTCTATGCATTATTAATAAAGACAGAGTTTTGGTTCCGTTTAAGTCTTTAAACACCGGCGCTGGCTGCTGTTTCCTCCTCACTCTGCTGCGGATGTATTAATTGAGGTGATCATATCTGTTGATGCTCATTTTCTCAGGCTGCGTGGTCAATGTTCGTGCATGTGTGTGTTTGTGTGTGTGTGTGTGTGTGTGTGTGCGCGCGTCTGCCTGCTCGTCTTATATAGCCACCGCTAAGCCCGCAAGATTGTCGATCAGTTTTTCCTCTTGATCTATTTATATCCCGATACGCTGAATATTTGGGCGTATGGCAGCGCACAGTTATCCCTCTGTTGCCACCGAGGAATCTTCCCCAACGGGCTGACTTGCCTCAAACACACTCAGACAGCTGGAACAGGCGGGTTTTTTTTTTTTTTTTCCAGCTGGGTGAAGGAGTGTGTGTGAGATTTCACTTTGTAGGTAGATTTCTAAATTTGCAGCCCCTCTGGGCGCCCAAATAACTTTTGTTTTTGCCTTGCAGTAGTTTGACACAGCAGCGAGTGAATAACAGGCACAAACACACACCACCGCCGTCTCCGCCACTGAAAAAAGCAAAAAACAAAAAAGAAAAAAAAAACAAAAAACAGGAAGGCCTTGGACCATAGAGGCCACCAGGGGAGAAGATCACGCTATTGACTTGGGCAGGAGAGCCACAGTGTTGCTTCTCTCACAGATTTGCTGCAGTGATTGGGAGTGCAAGATCAAATGTATTGGCCTGCACTGTGAGGCCACTGAGTGAATACATTTATCCAGACGGAAAATGGAATTAATGTGTTGTTTGTTTTTCCATTTCGGTGGGATGTTTGGTGTCTCTCGCCCCTCTCGGCTGAGTTCTCTAGCTGATATCCATTTCAATCAGCTCTTTTCACCCACAGGTGACGTGCTCTGTGTTCACTTTATCGCTTCTCCCTCGCAAGCCCTGTGAAATGCACACACAGGCGTACTGCAGCAGCGTACTGCATGCACTGCTGCCCGTAAAGTGGTGCCTTCAGTGCCAGCAGAGCCCCCTTCTCTGCCGATCCGTCGTACAGTTGCCCAGAGAGATCTGTACTGTACCAGCTGTGAGTAGGGGTAGACGGGAGGGGAGGGTGAGGGAAGGGGAGAGGTGATGAGAGAGACAGAAGGTGTGGAGGGAGCGAGAGATGAGAGAAGGTGTGAGGAGGAGGAGGAGGAGGAGGAGGAGGTGGAGGAGGTGGAGAGAAGGCACGAGGGGAGAGCCGGGGTGAGAGATTGGAAAGGCAGCAGAACGAAGGGGAGAGTGAAGAGAGGGGTGGTTGGAATTGAATATCAGAGGGGGACATGGTTGGAAGGCACAGAAGAAGAGATGAGAGGAGTAGGGTCAACATTTGTGTGCTTGTTTTCTCCAACCCCCTGCTCTTCATCAATTTCACCTCATTGATTCATCGACTTTTGCACAGAAAACCTTCAAGCTTAGCTCAACCCCCCCCACCCCCCCACCCCCCCTCGCATGTCTCTCTCTTCTTCTGCCAATCCCCCCGTTTCTTCTTGCCTCAATCCCTTCCGTCTCCTCTCTCACCCCTGCAACCTGTGACTTCCTCTGCACAGTCTTCTCTTCCCTCTCCTTCTCCCGCCTCCCCTTTCATCAGTTGTTTGATGCAACATTAGTGGATAGTTTCCTCAATCCTGCCGCCCACCCAAACCCCACTCCCACTCTCTCTCTCTCTCTCTCCACACGTCGCACCCAGTGTTCTTTTTAATACCACTAATTAAGGTAAAGCTCGTTAACATAGAACATCAATTAGTCTTTAACAAGATCACAGGCTGGTGTTTTGGAGCGATTACAGTACTCCCCCGTCCCGATGTTCTTCTCCGGACTCTCCTCCAGGTTGTATTGATGAACGTGTTGCATATTCACTTTGGCCTGGTGCAGTGAGCCAAGAGCCGGATACATCATGGCAGATGTCTGCCGATGGGATGTTTTGATCAATTATTTGAACGTAGTATTACGTTATATAAAATTCTCGAAAAAATGAAACTGATTTAGTACAAATCTATATTTACTCCAACATGTCTGACGAGTGCGTGTTAAATAAGTCCACATCATTTCAGGAAAGAACGCCTCATTGAAGTCAGCAGGGCACACAATTTGTCAGATGTACTCTTTCCTAAAATGAAGTAATTGTACCTACTGTAAGTCTGAGTTGTACACCAGAGTCTCATTTGATGCATGAACTGACTGTTTTTCAGTGAAGCACCTTTAAACGCTACATGACAGTAAACATCAATAAAAGCAAAAACTGCAGTTCAGCGATGCCTTAAAACCAAACTTTGTTCAGTTGATAAAATACGGTTTCTCACATCACAACTGAAAAGATAATTTCAAATAAATGTCAAACAGCTGACAGTATATTCGGTTTTAAATGCTGAAGAAATAATTCAGTTCTCTAAAAGTGTAAACATTCAGAGGGGTAAAGTTTGCTTCAGTGATAAAGTCGGCATCGTTGGATTGCTCTGACAAGTGAATCAGACCTTTAGGACGCGTCTGGGATCTTTTAGTGGATCAGCTGATTGGTCGATTGTCAGAAGGATAATTAGCAACAATTTTTATATTCGATAAAATCTTTTCAGGCCAAATATTTCTTGGCTCTGGCTTGTCCAGTGTGAGGATTTTCTGATTTTCTCTGTTTTATTAATCAGAAACTGAATATCTTCAGTTTTTGGACTGTTACTTGGACAAAACAAGACATTTGAAGACATTGCCTTGGACTTGTGATGGCATGTTTTGATTAGATTTGACATTCATTGACTTAACAACTGCCTGCAGATTCATCAATAAATAAAATATTATGTTGCAGCCCTACATACATAGTTAGTAGAGAAGACTCTGTAAAACTCCTTTATGCATTGAATGTATTTAAATTTCAAGTCGAAATCATACAAAATTAAGGAAATAATATTGATCTTGGTGATGCAGTATTTGTATTAAATATTTTAATACATTTAACAGTATCTGCTGTTCAAACTTAGCAAAAAAGAAAAAAAAAACTTTCCTGACAACATTAGTGAAGGTACAGTGAGTCTCTGCTGTCATAGCTGCCAAGCTATCAGCGACAACTCAAAGTACCTGCTGCTAATTAGATGTAGTAGTGGCATTATGATGCATTTGATTACGACAAGCTGCAGAAAAGACAAAACTGAGCTAGTTACATGATGGGAAACGGGGCATCGTATGTGTAGCTCGGTTCACCGCAAGTTTTCAGAAAGTGGTGTGTGTGTCTCACAGAGAGAGAAGAGCTGCGTTCACATACTGAATCATAGTAGTAATCAGCTGCTGGGGGAGGCAGAAGTGCTCCTTTGTGTTTGATGAAAATGCAGTTTTTCATGAAGCACAGTATGACAATAATTAATCAATTATTAATTTTTGATTAGTAATCAAAACAAAATCCTTATGCTGTAGAAACTTAGAAATCCCTGAGCCACCATCTGAATTCCATGTCTGGGAGTTGCTTTTCACTAAGGTGGCAGCTGCTTTGGTTTGGCAACCCTGAGGTGCCGCCCCCAGCCCAGTTACAGTTACAGCCCCACTCTGGACTAGGACTTGCAAAGACACTCAAACGCACACACTGACGCTGGAATGACAGGAAGTCATTTAACAAACAGGTGGAGATGGGAACAGACAGACAGATGGACAGGCTGGCAGACAGAAACATTCATAAACAAAATCACACAGACAGGTATGAACGCGCACAGCAGTGAGGGAGAATTTAGCGTGCACTTCTTCCACATAGTCGCTATCAAACAGGTGCGCACACACGCACGCACACACACACACACACACACAAACCTGAGCCAAAGCCCTGCGGCTTGTTTTGGGAATACAAGTCTGGAGGCAGCTTGCAGGCACACAGCTTCACATGGCTGCATGCAATACACAGTCACACACACTCTCGAAAAGTACGTTCAGGCAGATACCCATGGGTATGCAGTCAGACACACGCACCGAGAGCATACCCAAAAATACACACACAATGAATAGCATATTGCACACAAACACACACACACACACACACACACACACACACACACACACACACACACCAGTCACAGCTTTGGATGAGAGAGGACCCTGGGACCTTGCCCATGGGATCCACACACACTTACAGACACTGTACTGTATGTATACATTTGAGCGCACGCACACACAAAAAGACAAAGCAGAGGAAAAGAGGATGAAGAGAAATCATGAAATAGGATGAAGTGATGCGCAGGAATGTTTTGCGGCACGCAGCGTTTTGCAGCAGTGTGGTGCGGCCCTTCATGATGACGGATGGGGCAGGAAATGACAGCATAAGTGGTTATTAAAAAAGAGGAAATGGGGCATTTATAAAAACTATGTTCACCTGTGTCTGCAGCCCATGTTGCATGTCACCCTGGGCTGCTGTGTCATGCCTCCTGATCTGTGAGACTTCCCTGCGCTGCATGTAGGGCCAGCTTTGTTAAAACCCTTTGTCATTCTCCTCTCAAAGAACCCAGCAGCTGGCATTTATAGCAGGCTTTGTACTGGAGTGACTGTGCTGGATTTACTAGGTGCCACCACCGGGTGCAAAGTTGAACCTGTTTCGTTGCCTTATCACTTCTTATAAAAATAGCTTTGCTCCATTTTCTTTTAAGTTTGAATGTGGAATTCCTTCATAAACAGGTGCCGTCTATACAGCTGTTACAAATGCAAATGTGTGCGTTTGCACCTGAATGGAATTTGCACAGCGTGTTATCTACAGTACAACAAGGAGGGGAAGACAAGGAAGGAACAGGGAACGTCAGCACAGAGATGGAAGAAAGCCTCTGAAAATAGTTTGATGTTCCTGGGCTTGTTTTAATGTGCTTCATCTCTGCATGTAAATAGCTCTTGCTTCTAAAACTGGCCTTGTGATTCGAGACAGTCTTGCGGATCCTCTCCTGGTTTCTGACACTGAAAAGAAGGAAAGGTACGACGCACTTGGAATGCAGGTGTTCTGACTCAGGGTCAGGATTAATTTGTTCTCAATTCAGGCTGCGCGGTTTCATTATCCAAACTGGACATTTTTTCACGTCGAAGCCTTCTTTAGTCTATCTCCTGAAAGGTGATTAGGACTGAATGCTCTATTTTCAATTATGTCATACCAATTTCAATCCAATTTTTTCCAATGAGCCAGTAAATGACCCCAACCTTGGCCTGGTGCTGATCGGGCTCATCAACTTGATTTTTATGTGATCTGTTCAGTGTTAGCTGTGGTGTATTCTCCAGTAAAGGCTTCAGCTTTGGGAAATGCAGACACTCATTCACACATTTTGCACTGAGCACTGATGGGAAAGAGCAGGGAGATCAATTGCTGGCACTGTATACTCTGTGTCATCTGCACCCAAATATTAAGACTGCTGATTACACATCCTATCACACATTTGTCTGGAGGTAGTGCCACTTTGTAAAGATGCTCTTTTTTGTGTGATTTTGGAGACTTGGTATTGTTGACTAAAGCTGCATTTATGCCATATTGGCAGAGTGTGAAATGGCAAGACCTCTCCTTTTTCCAACTTGGAAGCATTCACACATTATTCCAAGATGGTTCGTCGCAACAGATAAATAAAATCAAGCCTAAACTAGCTATTTATTGGGCCACATATATTAAGCAGTTCATTTACAGGTGAACTAGAGGCAAACAAACAGATTGTATTAGTGTTAACATACGATTTTATTTAGATAAAACTGCCAGTGATGGTGGCCTCGCAGCCATTTTGCCACTTTTTTTTTTCACCTGTGTAGTTCTTTTTTTGTGTAGTATAAAGTCATAGCTGTCAGAAATTTCTGATATCTCATGACATGAACTGTTTTTCCCTCCCGGCTGCTCGTAATTACGTTCTGTACAATATGATGTGAAACCATCATAAAGAACTGTGGCCATCTCAGACTACTGAACACCTCTTTGATGAGATACTGGTGCTTCATGTGTCAAGAATTGGGGGGGGGGGGAAACCACAGGAGAAGACAGATATCTTATATTTGTTGCCGTGAAACAAACATCACAGCATTAGAGGACTCCTGGATTTGTCAGTGTGGAGACAACACCGTGGGGTTCTGACATTCCCCTTGCTAACCTCTCACCACCTTTTACTCTTGAGAATCATCAGAGACTCTATTAAAAAAAAAAAAACCTTTCACCGGTTTCAATCTTCAAATTCCTCTTCCCTGTTGGGCATCTGTCTGCATGGGAGTGCATTTCCTGAGCCAAACTGATCCACCAACGTTTATAGGATAGGCTGACAGAAGTGTTTCTAACACCTTTGGTTATGAGCGGGGGCAGAGCCAGATGTGCTGTGAA